>NW_017100409.1:598347-616123 GCF_001263275.1 Habropoda laboriosa
AATAATGTTATGAATTTCATCCTATACGAAAGGAAAACCGCACGAAATTATGGACCAAAATAATATATGTTAAAAATAAATAAGATGTATATTGTGCGAAAAGAAGCTAAATTTCAAAATACTTCTCGTTTTGTTTGCAATTTTGAACTGACTCTTCTTTTCGTCAGTTAAATTCTCCTTCGCCTTTTGACCGAAACTTGCTCGTCAACACAATCGAAGACCTGTAAGCGGCAGGTCGCGTCGTGATAAAAAATGTTTGCGCAGAAAATTTTTGTTGCATTGTAAACATAAAGCTTCACAGAATATAATGGACCTTGAAAGAAGACCGGGACTCATCGGGATGTATAACAAAATCACTATTAAATTCTTGCATTCGTAAAAAATAGTATTCGTGTATTAACCCTTCCGACCCGACGGCGTTTGCAGCAGGTCGCTTCCTACGGCCGACGTGAAATTAACTAGTCCGTTCACGACGGCCGACTAGAAATTGAGCCCTAAACATATCGAATTGTTTGTAAAGTATTTGAGTCTTTGACAATATTGTGATTTTAATATACCATATTCAGTATTGCACTGAATAATTAAGAAAGGAAAGCGGTGACACATTCTCAGAGTCGGTACGCGGTACGGATGTCGGCCGCATACAATTGCTGGTGAGCCGGTACGCGGTACCGGTGTCGGGTCGGCAGGATTAAACACGTATAAATATTAACAACCATCAAAAAGATGCATAATAAAACAGTAAAGACCTTTTAGAATATAAAACATGTTTACCAGAAAAACTTTCATAATGAAAAAAAAGGACGCATCTTCTATAAAATGTAAAAAGTGTTTCAGGATATTTCAAGGGCCTGGCGCGTACCACAAAAATTACTAAATTTTGGCAAAGCATAACACATCATGGGTGTACGAATGATAAGAAATAAAGGCAGGGCATTGTTCCTCACATATTTAACTATATCGTGTGATAAAAATTTTTTTGCTTAGATAAAATTTTTCAAACTGAGTTTTGGTCAGATAAATCAGCTATTTGGACCACTGTGGATCGTGAATAGAGTTAAGGTTGTGAAGGTGAAAATGATAATAAATGTAATGGTACACAGTATTTCTTGGGGGATTTCACGATTTTATTATAGAGCAGGTATTAGTGTTTGGTTGTTTTGAAAAATTTTAATTTTGAATTCTATTACGAACTTGACGACTTCATATTACTCTTAAATTACTAGCTGTATGAAAAAATGTTTCGGAAATATTTAGGAAATATTTAATGTAGACAAAGTTATTGCCCTAACCCTGTATATTATTCACACCCCTATTCGCTAAGAACTCTTCGTTCCATTTCTTCTCTTCTTCCACCACACACACACACAAGCTACTTTTGGGTGTTTCCCGCTACAAATAACCGACGCGTCACGTCAGTGGGCCTCGTGTGTTGACGGGTTCCTCGCAAGTCTCTAGCCTTCTCTTTCATGGTCTTCTTCTTGCGCCAGTTATAATTATGCAGGCAGAGACCAACGTTTTACGATACTACAGAAGCATCTGTCAATTATACGTATTGAATATTTATAGTTTCTTATTTTTCTGATTTGCAAAGTTAATTCTTATTTTCTATACAATTCATTTTGGAAATATCCATATGAACTCTAATTACAATTATTTCAATGGGTGCAGAATTTCATATGTGTTAAAATCAGAAAAAATATAAGCTTTGAAGAATATTTTCGACTCTATTAAGCAGTAGAAGTATTATTTTCCCTGACGTATCCAATCATTTATTAAACTTCTACATACAAGTCTATGTAGGTATTACCTTTATATTTTTCAATTGAAAAAAAGACTAACAAGAGAGTCAGACTGAATCCATGCTATTCCGTCATTATATTACTTATATACCTGAGGTGGGTGAGGAACGTCGTTACCCTGTTTTCACCTCAATTTAGTAAAGTATAAGTGTATGGTAGGCGTACAATTGGTCCAGAAAATACAATCGTTTACTTTGCTAATTGTCCCGGCGGCAGCGGTTCGGCGGGTACGTCGCGATGGTCGGTAAAGGAAAAACTGTCCGGAGGTGTAGGCGTACTGGGTTTTTATATTGTTAGGACAGGGAGACAGGAGTAGCGATAGATAAAGACAAAAGTGGAGAAAGTGGTGGAAACGGAAAATTCGTAGAAAGCGGGCCGTTCGTCCTCGTGCGAACCTGGATGCCACATGTGCGCTTCTTCGGCCACTCGAGGACGAAGGCAAGTCTTAACCCGGGGAGAGACAAAAGAACGGAAACTAAAATCTGAAGGAGTTGGAAAAGAAAAAGTTCGCGTGGAAGAATAGAACGAGGTTCGGTAAGGGTTTGTTGACGACGACGTACCCGCCACATACCTATTGTCATAATAAAAACCTGTGTTGTAAATAAATATCATTTTATTTGCTAAATAACCGAGCTTCACGAACCTGTGGAGCTAGCAATCAGTCTACTGACAACGAAAATAATGAAGGTATGTACTCACATCACGCATTTCACCTTGTATACAACGTGAACCATAAATTGTAGTATAAGCGAGAAGTATGAGATTCTTTAGCTCATAATAAGTCGAAATGATAGAATAATCGTTACCGCTTCGTTCGCATATTTTAAAAACCAGTTAATGTATATTAATAAATAATAAAAAATTTCGTGTACAAAAACAGTTACAGTAGCGACTTTGAGGTATGAGTCAGGTGCGCGCATACTGGTGTAAGAGTAAAGAATTACAGGGGCTAAGAATAACTGATTTGTAAAATGACGTTGGTTCGCTGGTCGATGGTTAGGTACGATAATGTGTGGGCCGCTGCCCTTTTTCCCGTTTTTATACGCTTCTTCGGCCGTTAGGGCCCTGCAAGTGGGGGTGAAGCCTGCGCTGCTCCTTGTCTAGGGCCCCTGCGGCTCGGGTCCCGCGGTCGTTGCCTAGGCGCGTCGCACAACGCCTTACACTGGATTAAATTTCAAAGTGATCTTTCTGGAAAGAAGCCTCGTGCAACAAAACGTTATTCTATCAGTTCGACTTATTTTGAATCATAGAATCTCCTTCTACCTCACTTGTACCGTGGCCCATGTTATATTTTACCCACCTCTACATAAAACGCTGCCACAATGTCACGGTAAGAGCACCCACCACATGTCAAAGACGAATTTTTCGAGCGACGTCGTCCAGGCGTCAGTGGCGTTTCATGTGGCGCCAAAGACGTCACAGCTAGGACATTATCCGTGAATAAGGGTCGGTGAATGTGCGCGTACCACAGATCCTAGTTCCGATTATCGGAAAAACGATCTCAGTCTGACATGTGATGGCTTTATGAGCTCTGCTCGCCTCTCTCTACCTCTCTCGCCCTTCACCGCTCACCACCGTGGCCTGATCCTCTCGCTTTCTTTGATAAGATGGAACAGGATCCTCCGGCGCTCGAGGAAAATTGCGGAGATTACAAATAACGTCCTAGTGTAAATACCATCACGGTGAAAAGATGATCGGAAGTTTCAACGCGGCGGATTAATAGATCAGTTTTTCCCTTACGGCCGGCTCCTAAGATCTCATTCGAATCGACGAGACGAAATTCAAGAAAAATTTTGGTTCATTCACTGGAAGAAAGTACGCAGTTTCAGCTATGATAGAAGCACATCCTTTTAAGCGGAAATGTTGAACGTGTTGATAATAATTTCTTTACTGTGGCATAAATTACTGATTTATTTTTGTATAGTTCATTTATCGATAATTATAGAGTGGAATGAAGTTTGAAATCTATTCAAATTATTGCACTAAATAAACTTTATTCGTTTTCTCGCTTTCTCGTATTTCTTTAGTTATTTGGAATTCTGTCATCACTTTTCAATTTTGTACTTTTCCTATTATGAGCTCGTTTCAAACGTCTGCGTATTTTTCTATGTAGATACCTTTATTAAAAGAAAAGAATTTCCAGAAAAACAATGCTCTTATTACAAGTAAGAAATTCCTGGAGAATTCTAATAGCCAATTCAATTCACTGGGCTGGTTTATCTTCTTAACGTATTCGGTGATTTACTTGTCGATGGTGCACAGAATATTCTAAAACATGATTATACAAGGTATTTCCGAACTGGTGTTACAAACTAACAAAGGGTGAATCTACATGAAAGAATGAGTGAAAAATTCAGAGTAACATTTTTTTATACGAAGCTTCGTCGTATACCTAGGTGTGCACTTACACATGATCACTTTTCAGGTTGTACAACCTAGATTCTCTGTACCTATACTCAACTAACCGTGTCTGTTGTTTTAGCTAACTTTAAGAAAACGTTGTTGCATCTGGCCAATTACTTGAGACAAATTCGCTCGCAGAGGAGTAAGAAGTTCTAATTTCATGTATTTAGGCTACACACCGCGGAAGACTCTCCAAGAGTTATTTAAAAGGGAATTCCCAAATATTCATGCATATTCACGGAATTGGGAAGTTCGTTAACGCGGCAGTTTAATCATGTCGGTATTATGCCGCAAAATTTGATCTTGCAAATCTGAGTGGCATAACGAATGTACTTTCGGAATTTGTGGCCTGTCGCAAGTTTCGCCGCTGAAAGTATACTTATTGTTAGTACGGAAGAATGCTTAGAACGCTTACAAGTGTGCTATTCCCGCGCATATTTTATGCTAACTGCAACATTTACTAATGTTCAGGACTATGAAGAGATTTTAGGCTAATCAAAGATTCATTTTGCTAGAAAGTTAAATTTTAACTTAGAACTTACAAAATTATCAAGTTATAGCATTTTCATTTTGCTTGTTTTTTGATTGCGAATATTTGACTTCAAAAAAATTTATTTTTCGATTGACATTTAACAAAACAATTATTATTTTGAAAATCAACGTGAAACTCTTATTTCCTAAACATACTTCCTATATACATACTTTTATTTTAGTAGTATGCATATACGCTTCTACAAAAGTTTATCTTATCCTATAATCTTATTTGATACAATAATTTATTTCGATAATTTGTTTTTAGCAAATAATGTTATTTGTTTTAAATTCACCGTCAAACTTTTTCACTATCAACGCAAAATTCTCGTTACTTTTTGTACTAACAATTACGTTTATAAATTTTTAAATGTAAAAATTGATTAGTAATGAAAATTTACAGATATTATTTAATACTTGTGGTCTTCTGGTGGTATGCTATATAACAAATTCAATATTTTAGAAATAATTATAGAAATTTCCCCAAGAATTCTTACTTTATGTATGAAACTTAACACATTAGTGAAATACGAAAAAAGTTAAAAATCAATTTCTATTCTTTCTGTACAATAGCTTAATTAAATTTGAGTCAATCTTAACCAACGTTTATTTAACAAATAAAAAGTGAACACTCCATAAATAAAATGTTTGATCTCCAAATTATTCTTCTGCACCAGGTATACAATCTTTCTCATTAAATCTTTAAAAATAGATATCCAATACGTCACAAAAACAACCAATCGTCATCTCTTTATTTACCAACTACTAATTAATCTCAATTCAAAAGCGAACTTCCAAATGTACAATGAAATAACAATGTCGAACCGTGAAACCAACCTCGAAATCCCTCAAAATTGAAACACCAGTGCCATATCAAACTCGATGCAGCCCCAGTCTCAATCTAACGAATAAACAGTCTCATCCAGCCTAGAATTTCCGTCAAATATCCCTTTCAACATGGAACACCTTATATTTATCTTTAACACTCTCCGCCGTTGCATCGCCATTTCATCCTTCACGATGCATCGACAGGATCCACTTCTATTTCAGACGAGCCCGGTTCTCTGTCTCTCGAAAATCTCCGGTTATCATCTCGCCAGTAATAGCCAGCATCGTGAAATAATTATTAGTATCGACAGGAAATGGATCGTTCTCGCGACTGAATAAATAAAACACGCCAACGTGACAGTCGGCTGTTCGGCATAATAATTAAGCAAGAGGAAAGTGGCGACGCCGAGGGTCGAATTAATTCGTTCACAATGAAGCGGCACCGCTAGACAGAGATGACTGTTAGTACAGGTCCTGAAATAATAATTCCCGTCGACTGTTTGCTAACGAGGTTACAGAGGCCAGGATTATTCCTCGAGAGGAGTGGCGAACGAAAGAACGAAACAGACGGAGGACGGAGAGGCGGTAGTCTGCTTGCCTTGAAAATGCACGACGTACGGCCTGAACGTAACCAACGTTTCTCCCTGAAACAAAAATGTTTGCGTTAAGGTAGGAAAACAACCAGCGCGATTTCACGTTTAGAGAAAAGCGCGAGACTTAAGGAACTACTCGTTGGATAATTTGGATTGATGGTGACAAGGAATTTATTTCACGTGAATGTTATTTGGGTGTAATTAGTGATTGTTTCGATTTTAACCGTAATTTTATTATTATCAACATTGCCTTCTTTTTTCTCGGGAGTTATCGCGGTATTTAGATTAAATGTTGATTTATCGTCAACCGTTTACGCTGTCTATTGAATGTTGAGAAAGTTTCAGAATGCTGCTGTTTGTAGTGTAATATAGGTATGCCTGTGATGGTATGCCTGTATAGGTATGCCTGTGATACATCTATTGTGCGTAGGCTGCTGTGTAGTACTTTGGGAATGACATCGGTTACTTACACTATTATTATTATTATTACTATTCTTATTATTATAGTACACGGGTAGATATCCTATAGTAAGAGGTAGGGGAGACCGGGTCAAAAGTAACAAGAGGCAAAAGTAATATTGTAGATAATTCAGAATCTATTATAGCAATTATCGCAAATTTTTGACATATGATACAAAATTACAATTGAAGTACATACGTTCATATCCTCACAATTGTAAGGGTTGTGCCGTGTTAAATAATGTTTGTCAGGATTAATTTAAACAAAGGTTAAAACCTATACTTATTTGATCGTATGCCCGTCTGTCCGTTCTACTCTCACTCGTTCCTTTCTTGTGTCCGTCTTTACAAATACTCTTTCCTAATAATCTGAAGTCTTATTCTAACGCGTCCTTATATACATTGACGCCCCTCTCTTGCCTCCGGGAAACCCTGGCAAAGTGTTTCTGGTTTCCACGGAGTGAGGTTTGCGCTACGCGAGCACGTGGCTGGGTCCTTACCTTTTTTTTCTTTTTTATTAACATGGAGGAAATCTTCACCAAGACACCCCACCTCCCTCCCCCGAGAGGGGATTTACCCACGAAAACCTCCGCGGTGATCATCGTCGGGCGCACTAGGGAGGCCCATGGGAACTTTGTATTCCTTCCGCAGCCCTCCCCGTGCCTATGACTCACGCCCCCACCTCGAGGGGACGTGCTCGTATGTAACCTCCCCCATCCTCCGCCCTTAGGCTCTGTAGTGCCAGGGGATCATGCCCGGCACCGCCCCTTCCCTGGAGGACCGCGATAAGAGGGGTCAGGTCCCCGCCTGACCCCTAGCGATTCCAATAACCGGGCCGGGGCTTTCGGCACTCCGCCCCCCCGGACAGGAGACATCTCCTACCCGGGATTAACTTAAACATCCGGAGGGCCCGTCCGACGTCTCCGTAGGGCCCTCCGGATCCGCCTTCTTTCGGGATCCATCCGTTTCCGTTCCCTTCTGAAGCATCACTTGCTCGCAGAAAGAGGCCGCCGCGTTCCAGGACCCGGCGCTCCACCTCACACGCGGAACACTCCGCGAGGGTGTGTTGGGACGAGTCTTGGAGCTGGGTCCTTACCTGACCCAGCCCTTAGCGCGTGTAGGGGTGTCGAGGCGTTGCGACTGGGTCTCGGCGCAGACCTCTCGGTCTGCGAGTCATATACCAGCGCCAGTCCAAACGCTCGTTCGAACATTCTCTTACACAATATGTATAGATAACACAATTATGTATACTAAACAAAATGACTTTTCGACACCCTAAGGCCCGATACACACTAGCGGCCTGCTCCCGGTCCGGTCACGGTCCAACCCCGTCGAAATATAAATTAGTTTATTCATCTATGTTTGGCTAAAAATCCGCTTTCTCGCGATTTTCAACATGTTATCATTTGTCAATAACTTTGAAGCCAACAATCATTATTTCACATAGTCCATAACATATATTTTTGTCAGATTTTTAAAAACGAGAGTAAGGGTTCGTTTTTGCAAAACAAAAATTTATTTACAATTGTCATATTGAGAAAGAGTGCGTACAACAAAATTAAAAATATTCTTAGGAAGTTCCATCTTTTGTGATGCGAATGAAAAAAAAAATAGACTACAACATATTACAGTTTCATCAAAATCGGGATTCGAATGAAATAACAGGTGGTAGAGCGAGAAACGCGTTCACACTATGGTTCAGTCTCGGTCCAGTCCGGCTTTGCTCCAGCAAAATATTCTTTTCAAAGATAGTTGCTGGGACGAGACCGGACCGTGATCGGATCGTGACCGGAACGTTATACGTAGTGTGAATGGGTACGTTCTAAACCATAGAAGAATATTTGACCGGACCGGGAGCGGAGCGCTAGTGTGTATCCTAACGTAACTTTTTCTTAATGCTTTATAATTGTGATATAAATATTCCATGTGCAAGAAAATGCTTTTTCTTTCTTTTCATCTTTAATTTGACCCTTTTGAATGTAATACTGATCGTTACTTAACACTTTTAAGCGTCCCGTTAGTAAAAATTTGCAATCTAAATCCCAAAGCATGGTCGAGGTCGAAAGTAATATTACGTTAATGCATTTGTAACATGGACATATCTGGGTCAAAACCGGGTATCCTATTTCAGGTAGATATTACTTGATTGTATCTTTTTATTTATAATGTATCGTAATATTTTAATTTAACCTTATTTTTAGACTCCAACAAAATGTCTCGTAATTACAAAAGAACCAAAACACGGCAATTTTGGTGCATCCAGATTAAACGAAAGTTGGGTGCAGTGTATATTGCTTTGGGTTGGCCCATGAAGGCTGCACTGGCTATTATGGATGTTAAAGACAATATTAGATACTGCATCCGATTTTATCCAGGCCGTGGGTAAAATTGTTATTTTCGGGATTTTCTCTCTTTTTGTAAAAAATAAGGTTAGCTATTGTTTAATGAAAATATTTCTTTAACCGTTTGAGTGCCAGGGATCGTGATCACGCTCCTCGTATTCGATATCGAAAAGTGCCACCGCATTGGGCTACGAAGTGTAAATTTTATACTATTTCTTACAATCTGTCTATTTTTTTTATAAAAAATTGAACAAAAATCCTGCACATAATGAATTTTATCTTTGTTCCGTGTTATTTCCGAACAGTCGTACTCAGTGAAAATGCTCGAAATAAAATAATTGGAATTTCTCGACATCAACTGAAAGAAGCGCGATCGCGCTGCTTGGTACATTTCGGTCAGATTTCTGCAATAACCCGTGTCACTCAAACGGTCAATAAACTACGCTTGCAATTTTTGTTTAATTGTATTAATTTCAGAGTTATGCCATTTTATTCTTAAGGTCTCGGCTTTATCTCACAAGGGACATCACCCAAACGTTACACGCCGATTTCGATGAAACTTTTATATGTTGTAGAACTTGAAAAAATATTTGACACGTATTTTTTTTTTATGTGCGTATATCCACTCTGAAGAGGTGAAAACAGCCCTTAAATTTGGGGTTGAAAAAGTTATTTTCACAAATATCTCGGAAACTGTTAGCCGTAGGTAAGAAATTCGAAATGCAAATTTTGCTGTTTTAGAAGGCCAATAATATGGCGTAAGCATAATTTTGAAAAATTTGTTTATTTAAAAAATATGTTAAAAATTAACATTTTTTTGCAAATTTTTTTTATAAAATGTTGGACTATTTTTATCAAATTTCACAAATGTAAGCTACAGTTCTAAGCAAAGAATACGGATAGATCATTACGAAATCTTAATTACGATCATAAAGTGACCGCCCTTCGCATAATCACAATCGTCCTTAGGTCTTCCGAACAACGAATACTACCATACCGAACATTTTTACCTGCTGTGTTAACCTTTGCCATCCTAGAGATCATAAAAAATGTGCAATATAATACAATTGCCAGAATATTATGTATAGAAATCAGTCGTGCACCCGAAGGGAATCGATAGGTATATAATGTGCGTATAATTCCAACCGTAACAATATCTTTTGCACGAATGAAATTAAAAATTCCGATCTATCCGTATTCTTTGTTTAGAACTGTAGCTTACATATGTGAAATTTGATAGAAATAGTCCAACATTTTATAAAAAAAATTTGCAAAGAAGTGTTAATTTTTAACATATTTTTCAAATAAACAAATTTTTTAAAAGTCTGCTTACGCCATATTATTGGCCTTCTAAAACAGCAAAATTTTCATTTCGAATTTCTTACCTACGGCTAAAAGCTTCCGAGATATTTGCGAAAATAACTTTTTCAACCCCAAATTTAAGGGCTGTTTTCACTTCTTCAGAGTGGATATTCGCACATAAAAAAAAATACGTGTCAAATATTTTTTCAAGTTCTACAACATATAAAAGTTTCATCGAAATCGGCGTGTAACGTTTGGGTGATGTCCCCTGTCAGTTTCCCCTACATGGTGGAAGAGAGAAATTGGTTGTTCAAATTTAGAAGCAAGAAAAGAGAAGAAATAAATCTAATAATGTGGGTCCCAAATAGGTGAACAGTACTCAAGATAGGGAAGCACTAATACAGAGTATTATATAATATCCTAGAAGTTGTTGGGTTCATGAAATTGGAGGACGGTTTGATAATAAATCCAATTACTCTGACAGCAGAAAACGTAATATTTTTATAACACTTTACGAAAAATAAGGTAAGAGTAAATGTAACGCCATTGTTATGGAACCCACCGTTGAAAGATCCACGAAAACCAATCGCTATCCGTTTCGCGTAGAAAACTGCAAGGCTATCGATTCTAATCGTAAGATCATAACTAGGTAATTTAGGGGAACAAATTACAATGGAAACTTCAAAAATTTCCAAAATAGAGCAGTTTCGTGCTGATTCGATACACGATCCTTTTGTTTCGTCTATTATATCAAATTATCCAACATTGGAATTTAACGTGACTTCAGGATTACACGCCAGAGAACGAGGAGACGGTAATGCAGCGTGGAATCTCGTAAATCGCGTCGTTTCCGCTTACAAAGTTCCGGTTCTGAAGGCTGCCCGCGTTAAAATCCAAAAGCAACACTCCTCACGTCTTCACGACATATTCGCCGTTTCAATTTTAAGAACGCGTTCTTCTTTCGCTTTTGTTTCGTGCATTGCGAGTTGGACCAGACGCTCTCAGTTTTACGTGACAGTAGACAATCCTGGAATGGCTGGGGGAGACACGTTGAATGGTTCCTCTAGATCGTTCCACGGTCGATGCGACTTTTCTTCCTCGAGCTTAAGAGTAACAATACAACGCGTCGTTTGGCACTGTTAAAGGGATTTTCTGGTTTAGAGTGTCGAAAAAATGCAATTCCTTATGAGCTTTTTTCGATTTATTCTAATACTATGAATAAAGTTTACTTGCATGTATTTTAAGGAAATGTATACAGGCAACCCTCTTATAACACGGCATTCATGATGTGGATCCTGAAGATATTCGAGAATTGCTGACAGAAGAAGAGGCTGATGAAGCAGATTTGTTGAAAGTGGCATTTGAGCTAGATCAAATTAATTCAGAGAACGATTGCACAAATGAAAACTCTGAAGTTCCAAATTTGACCTTAAATTTTGTAATTTTATTTTACTCTATATAAGTTTACCCCAGCGTACTATTTGTTTGATATATCAATTATTTAATTTTTGAGAACCATTTGACATTGATTTTTTTTGGTAAAAAGAGGTTTTTCCTCTTCAAACTGCCACCATTTCTATAATAATTACATTTTCTTTTAAACTCGTAAGCTACATTGTAGATAATGCATTTTTATTTATAAATCAAAAAGAATTTTTTATTACAGACGTGCCAAGCCTTGTCGATGATGGCAGCCAGCAATCGATGTTCTAGGAGAAGAGGCTTTGCTAGCGAATAACTCCTCCAATTTATAACATTTGTAAAAAATTGGAGAAAGAAGTTGAAAGTTATATTTATATCCATTAAAAAAAGTTGAAACTTTCATTTAGTAATTACCTATGAAAAAAATTTCCAAAATTTACCTATTTGTAAACGCCTCAAGGTGGTATATCCCCTTAACATTAATATATAATAAGTTTGATTAATTATTGATACTTTAAATAAACATACTTCTGATAGTTATGGATAGAAAATAATGAAGTTTTGTTAATTTTGGGAACCTAACGCAGCTTTTTGTACCAGCTCTGTGTTTTGTACGACATGAATTCGCATAACATGGCATTTTTTAGGAATCTAACGACCGTGTTATACTGACAAGGTTACACACGAGATATGGTACATAAAGAATTCCTATGGACTATGTTAGGGATTGGGTTTATGACATGGACGCCTGTTTACGCTATTTTTGAATGCGCCCCTTTTTTTCTTCGCGTTAATTAATTTTTCTTTCAAATTGGCCACGAAGCCCAGGAAGCGTTTTATGGTTGCAGAAAAATAAATTTTCTGCGGGCCACATACCTTCCCGGTGCCCACTCGTGAACATTCAACAGACATTGACATGTCATAAAACCTTTCGCGTCTCTCTGACCGCCCAAAGTCCCGTTACGAGCGGGCTACCCTTGGGCCTCACTCCCCGCCATCGCGACGTACCACCACCCTGCCAACTTGGAAATTCCAGGGTGGGCGGCATGTTCACGGGCCAGGGAGGACCGTCGGGGTAGACCCGTTCCCATTGGCGGAGACCACCACCTTCTACCCCTAAACCTTTTTATAAATAAGCGCACCAACGCGGCGCACATCAGATCAAAAAGGGAAAATAGACAAACACCACATAAACTACCACTCTTCAAATAAAGTCTTTTTCTTTAACATAATAAAATACGTGCAACCTCACCACACCACGACTTCATACCAGCAAACAACCCGCACCACGATCCAGCGACAATCCTGCGCCACCACTCTCGAACATGCCGCTTGTTCGAAGCGCACGACGCAACAGACTAGTCAAACAGTTAATAAATAATACTACATGGGTGTCACGAGACGTTTACGTTATTCGATCCGCAAACACGGCCTGGTTTATGAGAAAACTGATGTATTTTGCATCACGATAATGCACCGACTCACACTTCGATGCATGACCGCGACTGTTTAGCCAAAAACTCGATTAACATCATTCTGCAAGCACCGTATTTGCCTGATCAAGCGCCGTGTGACTTGTTCCTATTTCCTAGACTGGAACTTCCCCCACGGGGTTTTGAGTCAATTGGAGCGATAAAAGGAAATTAGCTGAATAAGCTAAAAGTCATCTCAGAAACCGTGCTCCAGCGATGTTATTAAAACTGGAAAAAACGTTGACATAAGTGTATTGGAAGCAATGGGAATTATTTTAAAGGCGTTCAAATAGATATTGCTGAATAAATGAATAATTTGTATTTTATTTGATTTTCATTTTGATTTTCATTTTATTTGAATCAACAAAAGCACTTGCTACTTTTGAGAGTAACATTTGTCAGGATTAGTTTTTGATAATATCTTACGAGTATAGAATAATTTAGTACTGTAGGCAGTCAGAATCGGTTTACAATTGCCCTTTTTGAATAAATATTCCAGACGGGACAGACAGAATTCGATATATTGAATGTTTGAAATTGTAAGTTCATTTGGTTGAAATATTGAAGCAAGCAGTGTTGAGAATTTAATTAAAATTGGAAGATTCCAGATTAATATGCTGTCTATGGTTAGCGATCGGTGTGCCATGATTTTATTAACAGGATTAATTTGTATAAAAACACGCATGGCTGTAATGTAAAACGAAATATTGATTGTATTTAATAATTGGGAAAGAATACTGATAATGAAAGGTAAAGGAAATTGATATGAGAAAAGTAAAATAGATTAATGGAAAGTTAAGTTTATTATGAAAAATATACGTAACCTGTAGAACCAATTCTATACTTTTTACAGATGGAACAAAAGAAATTCAGCTTAAACTGTAAAACATGTTTCGGTCTATAATTACCCTAAAAGCCTTTACGCACTATCGCGACAGTGGGTCAAACAACGATTCTAGCTGATAAATCATTTTCATTAGAGACAATTTCCTATATCAACTTTTATGGGGTTGTTGTAAAGAGTGAGATTTCAATTTTCAAATTCACAGTGATTTAAATCGCAAAAAATCTTTTTAAGCTTTTTCAGTTATTTGCATTATACACTACCGGCCAAAAGTTTGGAATCACCTCGCAATTTTCATCAGTACTGAATCTGCCACCAATTTTTCATAGACTTGATATTGATATTGTGGAGATAAATAGCAATTTATCTCGTATTGATTGATTTGAATGATACAAAATTCGTTAAAAAATTCTTAAAGCTGCTGACTTTTTTCTCAGAGTTTTTGTGTAACTTGCAATGCACAGTGATTCCAAACTTTTAGCCGGTAGTGTATGTAATTTTTGAGAAAAAAATCTATCGTCATTCACATTGGGTGGCCCTCCGAGGAATTACAATCTAGATGGCACACCACGTGCAAACACCACAAAGCTCGAACGTTAATTTAAGAGAATCGCGAGCATTAACAGTATTTATTTGCTTAATATTGTCGTTATTCGCTTAAGAAAATACATTTTACACTGAAAGTATTACTTTTAGGACCTGCGTTGATTAAGCATTTTTTATTCCTCTTAGTGAAAACTATAAATCATAAATATTTTTACACTTTCTTTATAAGTGGCCGCGATATGTTCATGAAATTTAAAATTCTATAAAACAACAATGGGCAAAAAGAGGCAGCTGGTTTTTATAGGTTTGAAACAATAGAACCTAAGTTACAAAATGAAACCAAAATTTGACCCATTTGCAACTGTCAATACACTTTCAGCTGCAAAAACTGAAATGTATAAAATAAAATATTAGCTACTTTTGAGTCCGCCTATGTTGAAATGCCACAAAACTCGTTAAATTTTTTTATTACGAAACGAAGCCACGTACTTTTCTGTACAAAATCCCTAAAACGCAAAACAATTCGTATGCAACATCACTGTTTATGGCGAGCGGAAAGAGTAACCGTAAAAGGACATTCCTAAAGGCTGTAGGGATTACAGACTTTAGCCCCCATATTATCCTATTTAAAAAATTTCGCTAGGTAAATGGTATTTTATTTAAAGATCTACAGGGATTTAGAAACTTAAACCAACAGAAAATTGTGTCATAAGAAATGGTCAAAATTATGAATTTTAATCAGCTGGAATCGCTGTCTGGCCCACTGTGATGTCGACCAGTCGCCGGAAGATCAAAAGCCAGGCAACCAAACACAGCAATTCGAAAGTTGTCCGTGTCGTTGTATAAATTTTTCTGTATCGAAGCTCGTCATTACGTCTGGTCTGCAAGAAAGTTGCCTGCCGTGTGAACGCGTGCATATAATTCAATGCATTTCATCGGTGGCCGCGACTATTTGCGTAGAAGCTCATATATTCTCTTGAATCCAGTGGTCGCCGGCGACTGATCGACAGTGCGCAACGTCTCTAAGGGTAAAGGACTGAAATTTGACAGAAAAGGTTTTCCTTGAGAGACCTATTGATTGACATGTCACAAATTCAATTTGATGAAAAGACATGTTTATCATGCTTATTCAACCGATTACAACCAATTTTGGTTTTATGACACGACTTCGGCAATCGAGGATGAACGGAACGAAATTCTGAAAGCTCTATATAAAAAATTAAATTGAATTAGCCAAGGGGCATTCGACAAATATTAACTGTATACCGATGCCTACAATGAAAAAATAGCCTTTCGAAAAAGGGACAAGCAGATAGTCGTAAACCTTTGAGCTAACACGGTTTCTCTTCAAAACCATACGCGTTGTTCGCAGTCCTATAAAATTAATTTTTAAGTGTTTGTTAAAATACATATACATATATTTTTGGTTACATAACAATACATTTGATTATTCACCTCATGTCCATTCCAGAACCTAAAAATGTTAATCAATTTAAACGTGAGCTGTTGCGCTGATCGAGTCTTTCTTTGATAAAAAACAATATTGTTAAATATTAAAAAAGGATTACTTTGTAAGAATTTGTTGTTTGCGCGCCTTCAAATATTACAGAAGTTGAATAATTGCAAGAGAAATTATACTAAAATTATAATTATGTAATTCCACAATTTCAAATTATGTATACAGAATTTCATAATTTCCCTTTAACAAATATTAACAAATGAACAAAAATATTTCTATCTTATTCATAAACAAATTATTACAATTACCTATACCATTCATAAATAAAAATTATGAAGTTTTGGAGAAGAATATCCACTGTTTCGTTATTCGCTTGATTTTCCACATTTCATTTTTTAATAGCAGTCGAAGATGTCAGAATTAAATTCTAGCCCATTTTATTTCAAATGATCTCTCGACGCATAAACGCATTCGACAAAGCCCGATCGTCCGTTCGAATGTCGAAATACATCCGGAAATATCTGCATCTAATACGGACGCGTTCAATTTCACCGGCGAATAACTCGTGAAATCGACAACGACGGGAAAACCGGCCGAGGGATAATTTAATCGCTAATTTACGAACGCCCGATTTTATTTATTTACCGCGTGTAACGCGTGCCAATGAGACAGGCAGAGGCTGCCGCTCTTTAATTAACCTCATTAATTTTATTTTCGCCAGTGATGCAAATTTCATTTATCCCTTTGTTTTAATTACGTCCGAGTAAATGTGTCATTCAAAATTCACGTTATATAAAACATCACGCTGCTCTCTGTATTCATGCTTCGCGATATTGCTGAATGCTTGATAAAATCTACTACCATTTCGTATGCATAATATACGGAGACGTAAAGGCTATTGTTTAATCGGTAAGAAGTATTTGTCTTACGAGTGGATGAATAAAATATTTAAAACGTTTCGGTCATTTTAGAATTTCGAGGAATTAAATGAAATTAAAATTAAATAAATAGAAACAATTATGAAACATTAAGTTGGATTCATTCCTGGAAGTACTGTATGCGTATTACGTCATATTAATAATTATGAATTATTAAATTCCATGAAATATTTGATCATGCTAATCAAAGGATAACTTCAATAACATCGGTAATAATATTTTAATATGAAAATAATTTTTTAATAGCATAGCTACTACTTTAAGCTGAATAAATCAGTCATGATGTAAAAAGAAAAATTAGAAGACCAGTTGATTAAGTATCATTGGCTGAGTAAATTGTTAAGGATACTTAAGTTAGACCACGTTTACGATACGGACGCGACTCTCTGCTATTTTTGAGATTAAGGTTTGAATATGCGTTTAATGTATTCGTTCGTTAATTATTCCTTATTGTCAGGAGGGCTCCAAACCTCTCATAAAAGCGGAGAATTTGGAGTTTTCTTCGTGCATCTCAATAGCAATGAACGTATCATAAACCTGCGCGAGCTAAGGCACGAGCGAGCGAGCGAGCGGGACTCTTCCCTAAGGGTGAGCGGTTGGCGTCGGGCGTCGACCAAGGCCCTAACTTGATTGGGAGTTTTGGCCCCCCACCCAAATCTCACCCCCGTCAAGGAACCCAAATGGACGGACAAAAACCGTATAAAGGGACTGGGGTGATAGACAAAGAGACATTGTTGTAAGAACACATTAGTGAAACATAGAATTCTGAACTCTGGTACGAACGATTACACGAATTTTGAACCTCAGGACATTGGACTCGCACACATTTAACATT
>NW_017100409.1:617277-624665 GCF_001263275.1 Habropoda laboriosa
TGTTAAGGATACTTAAGTTAGACCAGGTTTACGATACGGACGCGACTCTGCTATTTTTGAGATTAAGGTTTGAATATGCGTTTAATGTATTCGTTCGTTAATTATTCCTTATTGTCAGGAGGGCTCCAAACCTCTCATAAAAGCGGAGAATTTGGAGTTTTCTTCGTGTATCTCAATAGCAATTGACGTATCATAGCAGGCACGTTCAGGCGAGCGAGCGGTACCGTTACCCTGGGTTTTCTCCATAAGCCCAGGTGACGCGTACTTCACGCAAAACACCCTCTTCTTGAGGGTGAGAGGTTGGCGTTGGGCGGTGATCAAGGCCCGAACGTGAGTGGGAGTCTTGGCCTCCCACCCAAAACTCACCCCTGTCAAGGGACCCAAATGCGACCAGGAAATGCGAGGGCTGATCCATAAGCCCAGGTGACGCGTACTTCACGCAAAACACCTTCTTCTTGAGGGTGAGCGGTTGGCGTTGGGCGGTGATCAAGGCCCGAACGTGAATGCGAGTCTTAGCCTCCCACCCAAAACTCACCCCTGTCAAGGGACCCAAATGCGACCAGGAAATGCGAGGGCTGACCGGGGCAACGCGCCAACGAGTCAACCAGAACACAAAAAGGGTTAATAGCGAAAAGTTCAGGCGATCACACAGTCGCTACATTATTCAATCGGTTCTCGACGACGTGTCACAATTGAACACAAACACTTTTGGTTTTCTTGAATTAACTCACACATACCGGTAGTCTTTTACTCTTAAACCAGAAGAACTTGATCCAGGAAATTGTGCCATAAAGTTTGGAGAAACGGTTGTACAATAGCTTGAGCAGGAAGCTCGACGATTAATAGAAAATTGGAACGCTTCGAGCATTATCAAGCAACTTCTTTCGATTACAGTGGGAAAATTTGTTGAAGGATTTCTTCACTGTATCGTGATCGTGGAGAAAAAGGGGCGTACAGGTAAACGGGACAAAAGTCTTCTACATATATCCGAGCATTCTTATTTTGCGAAAAGTCTGAGAGTAGTTTCGAGTGGGAAAGATACCGAAACACGGGGAACAAAGTTAAGAATCGCGAGCTACAAGATTGGCCAACTTTTATTTGAAACCAGATGTCTGTATATGTATGTAGGTTCTGTTGCCCTTGCCGTGAGGAGGGATTCAGAGAAACACATAGCCTAAAGATGTTTCGAACGTTTCAATACACGGATGGGGCTACAAGACGCTCGTAAGATGTGTCAATATTTAAAATTTATTTATTACAATAATTAAATCAATTATTCCTTCATTACCCGATTTTTCTTCGTTTTAAAAGAAGAAAAATTACGTTCGATTACAATTTTTCATTTTGATGGGAGAATCAAGAGTTAATAATCACTATAAATACATTGACTGGTGATAAAGCAATAGTACGAAAATAGAATGCAACAGTAAAACAATAGACAAATAAAACGAGACTTACAAAATATAAGTAATTCGATGCGTTACTTCCAAGTCATATAGCCTTATGAAGGGTTAATTTCAAAAAGGGTACAATTTCAAAAGTTGTAATTGCACAAGAACAACTAAAAACATTTTTCACCAAAACTATTGTTCGACAAGGATAAAATATAAAAGGTCAAAGGACATTTGAAACGAAGAAAACCCACGTACGAGCCATTCCGTGTCAAATCGCAAAAAATTGCGGTTGTAGTTATCGTTTTTTTTCAAACTCACAAAATTTGTTGATACTTTTCAGAAACTAAACTGTGTAAAATTTTAGCATTCTATCTCTAACGGTTTTTAAACTATATAATGTTCAAGTTTTGGATAATTAAACGAAATCAGCCAACATGTCAGCACTTAAAGCGTAATATTTCGACTTCATTTAAAGATAATTGGTATCGCGTCACAGCGTCGACGAGTATTTCCGCGACGATAGTATGACGCGGACTTCGAACTGGTTTCCTTTTAGTGGAGTCCAGTGAAGTCTTTCGAAGTATGCAATTGGATAGTGGACTGTATGAATTTTTGATTGTATCAAACACAATATTGAACAACGATATAGGTTTATTATAACTAGTTTAACGAGATATGTACAATACTGATGTCTGTGTCGAATGTATATCGAAAGGTATGATGTGTTACGAAAATAAGAATAACGTTTGAGTGTCTGTGCGTGTCAATTTATAAATTCGGTGTGTGTTCTGATTTGCTGTCTAAATGTGTAGTGGAGGTGGTCGAGATGTGTCCATTGGTGTTCCAATATTCTGGGGGTAGCTGAGGTGTCGAGAAGGTAGGGAGATTGTTGCTAAAAAATGTTTGTTATATTGCAGGGAATCCCTACTATTTCCTGATCGGTCGCTAAGTTGGCCGCTTCTGGTAGCCAGATGGGAGGGTTTTGGTAATTGTGCTGTTGGAAATTAAATTTGCAGGCCGTGTCGACTAATCCCTCGCCTTGCCTGCCTTGAAGTGTTTTATGACCGAACAATAATGTATTCCTCTTAGGCTCATTTTAAAGATAAAAAAACGCTCTTTTCGAATATGTACAAAAAATTTTATTTATTATCAACAAACATAACAATAATCGCTGCTAAATTTACAACTGCTTATTTGACGCTGTTTTCACCCGTAGAACAATTTGAAAAGAAAATACCATTAGATTGCTTGAACTTTTGTCGGTAAAATAAGCTTTTCAAAAAGACGGAACCATTTTGGGAACATTGAAAGAAAAAATAAAATTTATCAAGATGCACGTCGTTTGGCGCCACGCTGACACCTTGAACAGGCAAACGGTTACCGCGAATGCGCACCGCATACAATGTACTTACACACATATCACTTTTCTAAGCCAGACATCCTGTTGAAACACTTCTGGAATTTGTATATTTACACGACAGCGAATATTGCCCAAGAAAATAATTTAGTATCACTCATAGATCTGTACTTACGGTAAAAAAAAGAAAAAATTTAAAGGTTGCACATCGCTGCCTGCGAGTTCTGCAAGTCCACTCCATCTTTATCGTCATTTTACTAATTGTTCCCGACGAGGAACCACCAATGTAAAATTACCTCCTTATTCCTTGATCCTTCGTCTGCAGAATGTGACTTAAAAAATGTGGAGCGACACAGGTAAGGTCGCGAAAAAAAAAGAATAAAATTTAGAAGTTACACATCGCTGCCTGCAAGTACTGTAAGTTGGCCCCAAATTTGTCGTTATTGCACTAATATTAGCTGCATTGCTCCATATTTTAAAAATTTACATTCTGTTGACGAAGGATCAAAGAATAAGGAGGTTTTTTTACATTGGTGGTACATATTCGGGAACGTCGGTAGAAGCTCCAAAAAAACTACCGAGGGGGTGACTTGTTGTCTGGACGTACGATAGAGCAGACGCGAAGCGAGCTTTAACTCTAATTTCAATAGACAATTTCCAATTCATTCATACATTGAATAAAATAGAATTATAAATTAAACGGCTCGGTGCATATTTTTTACACTACGAAATATTGTGTAATTTTTTTATTTAATAGTTATTTTAAGAAACTGGTTTTATACATATCTACATATTTCAGCATTAATACAAGTTAAGGGGTTAGGCCACCCTGACCTGAGAATTTTTTCTATGAATATAAGGAAATATACGGGAAATCAGTTATAAGGTCTGTAATATATGTATATTCAATATACAAAAATATATTCTTTTTTTATACAAAATGGCGGTGCTGGAGCCACTTCTGTAGAGTATGATTCATGCCGCCTCTTTTCACGATGGCTTCGATTACGGTCGTTTGATTTAAGTTAGAACAAAAAACTAAACGTTCTTATTTTCTAGATAACATTTATTAGGGTTTTGTAAAAATATTTATTTTTGTACAAATGGCGAGCATTTGAAGAAGGAAAATCGATTTTAGCCAAGAAATTTTGTATAAAAACGTCTGTAACAAGAAAAGTTTTTAAGATATCGAAAAAATCTTATATATTTCCTCAGATAATCTAATAAGCAAGATTCTTTCAAGTGAATCGGTTAAAAATTGAAGAAGTTATCGACGCCACCGACTTCAAAAAGACTATCTTGAGAAAAACGCGTTTAAAGTTTTACTTTACGATTTTACGTAAATCAAAGAAGAAGTTAAATCTACCTTCACTCTGCGATGACTATGCCATACAATTGCCCTTCTACATCAATTTCAGCCTCTTCTGCCTTCTTTCTGACCGATCTCCACTCTTTTCTCGCTTTTTAGTGGCATCGGTAATCGATCGCTCTGCGGCTTTACGCGGTGAGCGTTCGTTTCGACGCAAAAATTATAGCATTGAACGTCTATGATCATGTTCAAAACTTGCATAATGTGTTAAAATTACAATCTGCAATATTCGTAGCTGTGGAATTGGTTTAATAATAAGTTGTGAGTGATGGCGTGAATGTAGTGTATATGTCGAATCGTCTCGAGATTTGGTAAACGAGCGGATCATACAGGGTAACTGGGGGTAAAACAGGTGAACCGCGTTGTTATTGATATCAGTGAGTACGTGAGAATTTATTGCGAGATATATTTAGAGAGCGTTGATCAAATTATCATTATTTCTTTTTACGTGTGTTTATAGTTATTGTTATAAAATATATTGCTATTTAACTTATTATCAAGTGTTATACAACCACAGTAGCAATGTCGGGCACAATTTTGCCAAGCCTTGACACAACAGTTTTTTGCATCCCTTAGGTAATTGTTAACCCTTTGATAATTACATTACAAAAAACGTAATTACACTCCAAAAGATAAATGTCCATCTATAGTCGATATGAAAGCCTATTACTCATCAGATAAAAGTTTGTTTTATACGTGATGAGCTCAGGCCCCTTGGAGTCACTCGACGGCATTCCGACGCGCTTCACGAAATCGTTATTAAACTTATAAAATAATTTGAATTTCTTACTAAAGTCAATTGGATATTATTTTTAGGATTATAAAGGATCGATTAAGCCAGAAAAAATTGCGTTTTTTTTTAATCCTCCAGGGTGGCCTAACCCCTTAATTCACATTACAATACGATTATTGTTGGCTTCCACAATGTTCGTGAAGCCTGATTATTTAGCAAATAATTCTTTATTTGCAACACTGTCTTTTATGTACCAAGAATGCAATATAATTAAGTTCTTAAATGTTAAATATGTGCGAGTCCAATGTCCTGAGTTTCAAAGTTCGTGTAATCGTTCGTACAAGAGTACAGAGTTCCATTTGTCACTGTGTTTGTTCTCACAACAAAGTCACGTTTTGTCTATCACCGTTCAGTCCTTTTATATGTTCTTGTCCGTCCATTTGGGTCCCTTGACGGGGGTGAGATTTGGGTGGGAGGCCAAGACTCCCAATCAAGTTAGGGCCTTGGTCGACGCCAACCGCTCACCCTTAGGGAAGAGGTGTTCTGGGTGAGGTACGCGTCACCTGAGCTTCTGGAGAAAACCCAGGGTAACGGTACCGCTCGCTCGCGATTGAGATGCACGAAGAAACTCCAAATTCTCCGCTTTTATGAGAGGTTTGGAGCCCTCCTGGCAATAAGGAATAACTAGCAAACGAAACATTAAACGCGTATTCAAACCTTAATCTCAAAAATAGCAGAGTCGTGCCCGTATCGTAAACCTGGTCTAAACTTAAGTATCCTTAACAATTATAAATACATACGTGTAGGCATTTTTTCGCGAGATAGCGACAAACAGAGAGTCGTAACAGGGGGTGCGAGGTCAGCATAGAGAGGCCGATGTCAGGTTTAAGGTGCAGACGTGACCTTTAGGCTATTTTTGAGAGTAACAGAAAGATTCGCGTTAAGTAGTTTTCACATGGTTCACTTTCGTTAAATTCAGTCATCGAGTTTCTCAATAGTCATAGACGTAGTATAAACCTACGCACTTCAGTTGGAACCGTTAGGTAGTCAGCGGGAACCCGGGGCGCGTGCAGACACGCGTTCCTGATGTTCCCTCTTCGGCTGACTCCTGAAGGAGCAACTTTTTGGGAAGAAGCCCAGATTGGGTACGCGAAGAAAACGTCTACAGGAGAGAAGAAAATAAAAGACATAGTCAGGAGCGACGAAGAGCAGGTGAAAAATAAATATCATAGGTTTGTGAAATGGATCGTGATACGCCCTTTGTATTAAATATATTATTTATTTATATTCAGTAAAACGGACTCTCTCTCATCTTTCACCCCTTGTCCATCCTACATAAAAGGAAAGGCGTACGACAAAGTATCTTCAAATCTTCCTCTCCGAGCTCTTCACTAAAATGTATACTCACTTGAAACGAATATAAAACCACAAAGTGTAACCATAAAGTTTCGAGACCAAGTTAATTGGTTTTTTTGATCAAAAAGAAATCAATCCATAGTTTTACGCAATTTTACAATTTTATTAGAAACGCTTCGCAAGCGAATCAAACAGGTTCAACCTGTTTCGTCGTAGATTTTGCATCATGACAATGCTGCCGCACATTCAATCATTCTGGTGAAAGAGCTTTAAAATTGAAAATCGATCACAACATTGGAGCACACCCCGTATTCGCCGGATTTGTCTTCTTGTAATTTTGGCGAAGCGACTGTGTTTTACCAGTTAGATTTAAACAATCTATTACGACAAGTACTGAATTGTATTTTGCAGTCTTTACATAATATTTTGCCGTTTTACCCGATTTCTCATCGCAGGTTGAAGTGTAAATATTTAACGTTTAATAAAATATGTACCTTGTTTGAGGTGAAACCGGGTACTTGATTATAGAGCATAACCCCCTACTTTCTATCTATACTATTGGAAATAGGTTATGAAAAAGAAATAGTCTTTTAATCCTGTGATATGCTATTTATTGACGGACTCAGAGGAAACGTCTTTACGCTATTGAATGTTCTAAAGGACTGTTTCTGGGCACCCAAAAAGAAAGTTGGGGTCCCCTTATACCTAGGAACTGTTTACTTTATGGTATCGCATTGTGCAGTGCGTGACTCGAAGACGGACACCAGACACATCTGGTGGAAGGCTTAGTGCCTTTGTTTAAAATAACGCGGAGATATTTTTGTCCTCACTTGATTATTTCCATAGGGTGTTGTTAGAAATAATCCAACATATACCTTAAACGTTTTTTAGTCTTCATTTTTTTTTTGCTATCATTAGTGGAGAATGTTATATTTTTTGTTTATGATTCATGTTACATTGTTTACCAGGAGTGTAGTTAACGGAGAACGAGAAAGTAGAGAAGAGGAAAAATAAAAAATGCGAGTATCTACGGAAGAGGCTTGCATGTTTTGCGATGAATCTTTTATATATTCCAAGTCTAACAAAGAGTGGGTTCAAGACATTGTGTGCCACGGATGGGCTCCTAAGATTTGCACGAATATTGAGGGAGGCGACGAGACTTTTTATTTGTGATTTCTG
>NW_017100409.1:624845-639294 GCF_001263275.1 Habropoda laboriosa
ACTTCCGAAAAATCTTGTTTTTCTATGATCCAAATAATTAAAACAAACTTTGGTTTTTTGATTCTAGAAGGTCCAATTAAGATTTCTAGCGGTGTATTTGCCATCTGACTTTTTGCTAACAGGAAAAATACATTAGGTACCCGTTTATGCCCTACATTTCCCCTGTACATATATTTTTTTACTGATATGTGATACTTGTGGGTGAATAACACGTGGTTGAAAGTTTAATACGAATATATTTGATAATAACAATTGCACAATAACGATAACGATACGTAAAATATTAATAACCTGAACCATGCTCTCTTATTCTTTCTCTCATATGCGCTCTCGTTCTCTTTGTTTTCATTAACAACGCGGTTCTACTGTTTACTCGCTGCTTCTCTCTAGGACACTGCCCGTTTCCCCAATCTCGAGTCGATTCGAGTATCAGCCATAGATCATGTCTATCTTAAAACGTTCACACAAATTCAAAACAAACACACGACATTCACGCCATCACTCACAACATATTATTAAAACCAAATCCACAATACTAATGTTGACGATGAAGTTTAATTTAAGTCATATAATGCTTTTTATACAATAATAATGGGTGTCCTCATGTTCATGATACTAATGTTGACGACGAAGTTTAATTTAAGTCATATAATGCTTTTTATACAATAATAATGGGTGTCCTCATGTTCATGAACAGTAGTGTATATTCAATTGCAACGCATTCCCTTCCTTACATTTTCGTTGAATCGTTCAAACTAACAAAATTAACAAGAAAGATCGTCCAACAGATCGCAGTAATTGGCAATAATCTTATTCATACAGCAGCTTCGATTATAGTATGGGAGAACTGCTTTTTATCCCCGGCGACGATACCGCGAATGGCTGACACTTTTATCCCCAGGGTGCTTCAGCCACGGTTTAACACCCGTCTCCGCCTTGAGTTACGTTTACACAGTCAGCGTGGTAGGTTTTATCGTCGACCTTACCATGGCTCCACTAAACGATGACACTGTTTATTACTTTGCCACGTTAGTGGGTCGAAGCTGCAGACCGACGCGACGATCGGCCGACCTCTTCTGACCAACGACTGGTCTATACTACTGGCAGCCCAGTGGAACGACTCTGCGAAAAGTCGGCCACGAATAAATCAGTCTCGTTCGCTCGCTTTGACGTCGTGAAACGGCCACTCGTCCGAGCAAGGAAGCAGCCGGCGCGGCGATATTTTCCGGCTGATTTACTGGACCGCCTAGCATCGGTGTTTTTATCCGTGGTATTCTTTCCTTGAGCAGTTTGCCGTGACGAAAAATTGATCGAGGAAATGCGGATTGCGGGGAAGAGTCATCAGCCGGTTCGCCGACATCTTGTTCAACACGATAGGTGAGCAATACTACTGGAGATTCTTTATGCGCCAAAGAATCGTACATTGCTATCTTTCTCTGAACGTTTTTGATTTCTAGGATGCGTAAAAAGTAAATCTGTATACGAGTACATGTTGTTTCAATTCGATATACAAACTTATAACAAACATTGATTTACATAGTGGCATTTTGTTTTTAATTTGATACATTTTAGATTTTTAGATTTTACGATGCTTCCTTTTTTTACTGTCTTCCATTCCACCACAATAAATAATTAAACTCACAGTTTGGAAACTTTTGTTATGTACTCTAATTTAGACGAAGTTCGATGCTTCGTTCTAACTCCCTCGCAGTTGATTAATTTGAAAAATACTTGGCAGATATATTTTTGTGTTTTCGCGTGAGATAGCGTGTATTTATGTTACATGAAGTTTACGTGATTACATAAATTCAAATTATTATTATTATGTCATCTTTATTATATAATAATGATATAAAGATAGTATTAAATGAGCATCTCAGAAGCCAAAGTGACTAACTCCATTAAATAAAATTTATTAAATATGTTTTATTTACGAAAAATTAAGTACCAACCATGTGCGTCGATACTAAAATTAGACGAATATCTAAAAGTAGAATTAATCATTTTGGCTTCTGACAATGAGTGGCTCAAATAGTAAGGTGCGAAATCATACATAACATATGCTTTTTACCATTGACGCGTTCTAATATTTAATGTATCCAGTAAAACTTTTCATGTCACCATACCATTTTTGTAGAAAAAAGTGATTTTTCGTGCCTTTGCATTCTTCAAGGAGAGATTCTCGTCATCGACCAAATAAAATCTTTATGCTTCACAAGTTTCCTGCTCTTCCATCGATCCTTTCAAATAGATTGCCTTCCCTCACACACTTAAAATGCAAGTCCGCTAAATAACTTTCTTGGTAAGTCCACGGGCTGGCGCTGAACCAAACGCAATTCACCGTTTCCTTTCGTACCGTACCGTATCATCCTTACGCCCTGTCATCCATTCTTTTCGAGTTTCCTCTCATTCCAACAATCCTCCTTTTATCGGGGCCATTTCTTCCCCTATTTGGAACTTTTCGAACAATAACACGTTTAATTGCCTTTTTAGTACCTTTATGGATATATTTTGCAAGTGTAAAGAAGGCAATCAATTTAACCAAATATAGTACGGATAATTATTAAGTAACCAATCAGGAAACTAATATTAGCAAAGAACAATGGAACTATGTGAAAATGATTAAAATTATATTATTTGTTGTGTAAACATTTATTAAATGAGTTAGAAGTAGGTACTTGAATGGTATTGATTTGAATTTTAATTGAATCTGGCACAAACTGGTATAAAAAAATTATAGTTGGGTAGTTTTAAAATTATAAAACCTACAAATAGTCAACTTTGTTTTTAAGTCTTTGTGTGGATGAAAAATTTATTCATGATTATATTGAACTGAAAATTTTCTTGATTATCTGTTCATGGAAATACAGTAAATTCTCTACAAGAGTCAGTAAGTTTGGATTCTACAAGTGACAGTATAGATGGTACTACGCCTAGGTCTGCGTCATTGCTGCGCACATGTTATCTCGCTCGTAGTCAGTAAAGAATGCAACGCTACACCAGTCGGTTTCCTTTACGAGATTACACGGCTCGACAAATCATAATAGAAAAATATAATTTCTTTAATTTTACTTTTCTTCATCTGGAATTTTTTTTAACATGTTGGTAAGATTTTTCTAATGAAAATGACATAAAACACGATATAATTTGAACAACATTTACTTATTAACACGTTCACTGTCACGCCAGATTTACAGGTTGCTGTCAGGCGGCCACAAGAAAATACCTTTTAAGCATTGGATTATAGTATTATCCTTTATAATTTTTTTTTTCAATTGAAAATAATGTCTAGCTAGCTATGACGTTCAAAATTTTTAGTTGACAACATTTATTTTATTTTAATTATTCTAAACATTTGAGGCACTCCAGTCATTGATGACCACCATGGCCATATCGAGGAAACAATCTAATGTTAATACTTATCGAGTGATTAATTTAATTTCATAATATATCGCTTTGGATGAGTTATAAAAACAAATTGCTAAGAAATTACATTAAATACCTGTACACATTATCCGTCGAATGTAGAGGGAGAGCCACCGTTTGGTTGCCAATTGTTTATCACATAGAGTCGGCCTACCTCCACATAAAAAAAAAAAAAAATGTAGGGTCGATTCCACAAGTGTCAGTAAAATGTAGGGTCGATAGCAGCAGAAAAGCTGCTAAACAATTAGAATTAAATGTAACGATAGAAATTATTGCAATAATGCGTAATGCAATTGAAAAATTGAAAGAATCAAAAGAAAAAACGCGAATTCATATCTTTCTCGATTCCAGAATATAAGAAAATTTGAATAAAATACGCGACGAGAATTGGGGAGAAGCATAAGTTAAACGCGTAAAAATATTCAATAATAAACGAACTAGGGATGAAGCTATTATTTCAATACGCGATGCACTGACTCTAGTATTTACTAAAATTCAAAGATTCTCGTATAAAAACCAAAAATAGATTATTAATTACGGTAAACTACTGAGACGATTTAATTTAGGGTGGGCATACTGCACGAGTGTAGTGCACTCGTTCCAAATCAGCTCACAATATACAATAATAAATCAACTAACTGTAAATTATTAGTAAACAAAATTCAATATCAGAGAAAATATATGAAAAATTTCAAATTAATTTCAATTGCTGGAAGAAAAGTACATATTGATTGTTATGCTGTAAGGAAAAAGCAACCTCTCAAAGTCATTTCAATATCCTATTCGACAAGTCTGAAGAACAACGATGACTAAAATTCAAATGTTTATTTCCCTAAACCTTCAAAATAATTTCGAAATATTTTATTCGAAGCGGAGTATTCCAAGTCAGTATCGATAATTGAAGAAATTATTTGATTGTATTTAAATGAACCGAAAGGAGAATATTTAAAGTCTGATATTAAATGTCTAGCAAGTACCAGTAATTGGTAAAATGATTTATATTTGTTTTAAAAGGAAAATTTCTAATAGGTATTAGTTAAAATGAATTATTATTCAGTCTATTGTATTGAAATTCTAATTGATTCTAATGTATACAAGTGTTACAAGAAGGCTGAGTGTGTACAGGGTGGACATAGGCTAGCTAGTAGCCCCCGACCACTCTATGAACTTTAACGTCTATACTCGAAAGTGTATCGTCAACACTAACACGTTACCCAGATTATCCAAAAATTGAAGAAGTTACTTTTAAAATTGATAAATTTATACATCTAACAATTTGTTATAACATTGCATATAACAATTTATACGGTTTTACAATATACTTCAATGGAAACATAGGTTTTAGCGTTCTCGTTACTTACTCGTGGTTAAATTAATTTCGTAGGGATTAGAAATCAGGTTGACCTGTGGTCGTAGATTAAAAATAACCATAGTACAGCTAAATTTATCGTGATAAATAATTCCTTTTACACGAATCAGAAATGTATTCAACGTTTGTTTGTTATAATATCGTGAAATGAATTATATTACACATTTTCTCTATTCACACTGAATTTAATGATTATAATGATTAAAAATCAAGATGACCTGTGGTCATTTATCAAGAATAATCATAATAAAGCTGAAATTATTGTGTTAAATAATTTTTTTAATACGAATTAGGAATTTATTCAACGTTTGCTTGTTACTACTTGTTACAGTATACTGTCTCGCAATGTAAATTTAAGTAAATTAGGTTGAACTGCACAGAAAATGCACAGAACTGCACAAATAATTCATTTCACGATATTATAACAAACAAACGTTGAATACATTTCTGATTCGTGTAAAAGGAATTATTTATCACGATAAATTTAGCTGTACTATGGTTATTTTTAATCTGCGACCACAGGTCAACCTGATTTTTAATACCTACGAAATTAATTTAACCACGAGTAAGTAACGAGAACGCTAAAACCTATGTTTCCATTGAAGAATATTGTAAAAACGTATAAATTGTTATATGCAATGTTATAACAAATTGTCGAATGTATAAATTTATAACAAAATTGTGAAAATTAATAAATTATACCGTGTTACGATAACGGAAATCTCCCGCGAAAATTTCCCGCGAAAAGTTCCCGCCTGACCTAACCGACGATTTTGCAAATGACTTTGGGGAGAGGGTACCGCAGGTTTATAAGGACCCACCGATGTCCCGCGAACTTATTCACCCTCTATACTGGGCCCTAGACACTTCGCGGCATATTTTGACCTGAAGGTTCTGAGATGTGAATAGAGTGGTCGGGGGCTACTAGCTAGCCTAGGTCCACCCTGTACACACTCAGCCTTCTTGTAACACTTGTATACATTAGAATCAATTAGAATTTCAATACAATAGACTGAATAACAATTCATTTTAACTAATACCTATTAGAAATTTTCCTTCCAAAACAAATATAAATCATTTTACCAATTACTGGTACTTGCTAGACATTTAATATCAGACTTTAAATATTCTCCTTTCGGTTCTTTTAAATACAATCAAATAATTTCTTCAATTATCGATACTGACTTGGAATACTCCGCTTCGAATAAAATATTACGAAATTATTTTGAAGGTTTAGGGAAATAAACATTTGAATTTTAGTCATCCTTGTTCTTCAGACTTGTCGAATAGAATATTGAAGTGACTTTGAGAGGTTGCTTTTTCGTTACAGCATAACAATCAATATGTACTTTTCTTCCAGCAATTGAAATTAATTTGAAATTTTTCATATATTTTCTCTGATATTGAATTTATTTTATGACTTGCTATTTTGTTTACTAATAATTTACCATCCAAGGAATTTGCATGAATTGCATGTTAAGTAGTTAGTTGATTTATTATTGTATATTGTGAGCTGATTTGGAACGAGTGCACTATGCCCACCCTAAATTAAACCGTCTCAGTAGTTTACCGTAATTAATAATCTATTTTCGGAATTTATACGAGAATTTTTGAATTTTAGTAAATACTAGAGTCAGTGCATCGCGTATTGAAATAATAGCTTCATCCCTAGTTCGTTTATTATTGAATATTTTTACGCGTTTAACTTATGCTTCTCCCCAATTCTCGTCGCGTATTTTATTCAAATTTTCTTATATTCTAGAATCGAAAAAGATACGAATTCGCGATTTTTCTTTTGATTCTTTCAATTTTTCAATTGCATTACGCATTATTGCAATAATTTCTATCGTTACATTTAATTCTAATTGTTTAGCAGCTTTTCTGCTGCTATCGACCCTACATTTTACTGACACTTGTCGAACCGACCCTACATTTTACTGACACTTGTCGAACCGACCCTACATTTTACTGACACTTGTCGAATCGACCCTACATTTTTTTTTTTTACGTGGAGGTAGGCCGACTCTATGTGATAAACAATTGGCAACCAAACGGTGGCTCGCTAAAGCGATATATTATGAAATTAAATTAATCACTCAATAAGTTTTAACGTTAGATTGTTTCCTCGATATGGCCATGGTGGTCATCAGTGACTGGAGTGCCTCAAATGTTTAGAATAATTAAAATAAAATAAATGTTGTCAACTAAAAATTTTGAACGTCATAGCTAGCTAGACATTATTTTCAATTGAAAAAAAAAAATTATAAAGCATAATACTATAATCCTATGCTTAAAATGTATTTTCTTGTGGCCGCCTGACAGCAACCTGTAAATCTGGCGCGACAGTGAACGTGTTAATAAGTAAATGTTGTTCAAATTATATCGTGTTTGATATCATTTTCATCAGAAAAATCTCACCAACATGATGTTAAATAAAATTCCAGATGAAAAAAAGTAAAAATTAAAGAATTTTTCGGGATAAAAAAACCTGAAATGGAAAAAGTTGATATTTAAATCACTTGGTTGCCTCGACTCACGTTTCATCCTTATCTTTTATTCGCTGTCCTTGCCTACGTTCGGCAATCACAAAGGCGGGCGCGAGGCTCGAAAACGTAGTCCCTGACTCTACAAGTGTCAGGTTGAGCTTCCTTGCGGTCTGACACTTGTGGAGAATATACTGTATTGCGGTAAATTGAGTATAAATCCTTTTATATATTATAAACCATTTACTGCAGGAAAGAAATAATAGTGAATTGATAGTTAAATTTTCATTGCATTATATATTCAAATACTACTATGATAATACTTGAATCTTCAGCGCTTAAAATAATTTAATTAGTTTAATTTAAATTATACAAGATAAACTCTTTGATATAAAAGAGTAATTAACAAGAGAAGTCTAGAGAATAAACAGATAGTCTAAATATACAAAACTATAAAAGAAAATATAAAGATAATATACAAAATATACAAAAATGATAGTTTACGAGTTGCGTATAATAGATAGTAGGTACCGAACGTTTAAAAATAAGAAAATAAATATAGAAAAAATCGTCAGCATTATAGAATAAGTTTTCATTTAATTTATTAGTGACTTGTAAGGAAAAGAGAGTATGCTTTCTCAAATGTAAGGAAAGAATATGAAAGTTCAGTTTATATAGGGTTATCCAAATTGAGTGTCATCTTCAAATTGATATAAAACGCAGAGTATTTGAGATTTGTATGGTTTCTTTATTTTAACACAAAGTTTACTTTGTTGCGGCCTGATTAGGACGCAACGAAGTCTCGGTTCGGCGGATTATAGTAATAAACAACTTACAATTAGTCACATTTGGCTGCCAGACCAAGGTGCCAGACTAAAAACACTCGGGACCATAAAACATTCGTTACCGGGGATCGAATTTGTTTACAACAAATTCGGTCCTCCCAAAAATTACAGTTTTCGTCGACCAATAGCAGAAAATACCACGTTTTCCACCTCCATAACACAGCCACCAATCAGAACCAACCTAATGTCTATATATACACCTACACACCTGAAAACCGTCAATCACTGTAAGACAAGTGCACGAGACACATAGTCACGAAACGAACAATCCATATTCAACTAAACATCTAAAACACATCTAATCAAAACAAGAATTCATCAAAACATCTACAATATCTAATCAAGGGAAAAACATCTAATCAAACCCAGAATTCATCAAAACATCTACAACATCTAACCGAAGGAATAACATCTAATCAAAATAAAAAACATCTAACCCAACAACGAAGTTTTAATACACCTCGAACCAGCGAGAACTATCATCAACCTGCGCCAGAACTCCTGATCATAAGACTTGATCAAGGTCTACGACGCAACATACTTTATGACATTAATTATGAAATACCATATCTGTTGCGTCGCCATGCACGTGAGAAACCATGGCCTGGCGGATCATCATCATAAAATTCATTATTCAAATTCGATCGCCAGACCGGGGTACCAAACTCACATCGGCACCGCAATAAACCTCCTCGAGCGAATGCATGGACGAAACAAAAACCTCGCGAACCTCTCCTTTCCATAACCGATGCCCTTTTCCGTCAGGGCGACGACTCCACGGTTCATTCTCTGACCAGCGCTTGGAGTCTCGCTCTCGCAAACACAGTACAATACAAAGTTCGCATCATTCGATCATACCACATTTCTCATCAACAGTTGTAAATTCAGTCAAGACAATAAAATTCTCTCATCTTAATTGGAACCACCAAAAGAGATCAAATTCTCAATTGGGCAGCAAACCTGTACCTCCACCTAGAGTGTAAGCGGGATTTACGACCTCGCGAAATTCTTCGAAAGAATTGCGGTCCACGGGAAGCTACAATATCATTCAAGTGTCCTCCTCGGCTTTTTTTCACGAGCCTGTTACGTTTGACCTAATTTTCCATTACATTTTCACGTAACTGAAATTCAATTTCATTAATGGCGGCTGTGATTTTGTTTTTCAGCTCGTCAATAGTCTTTGGATTATTAGCGTAGACTTTACTTTTCAAGAATCCTCTTAGAAGAAAGTCTAATGGTGTTAAATCACACGAACTTGGTGGCCAATTGATGTCCATTAAACATTTCCTTCAGCAGAACAACTGTTTCCTTTGATGTGTGTCATGTGGCACCGTCTTGTTGGAACCAGATATCGTCCACGTTCATATTGTTCAATTTGGCCTTGAAGAAAGTGGTTATCATGTGACGATAACGCTGTTGGAAGATGTGACACTTAATTTGGATAGCCCTGTACAAGATGTCAGAAGATCAGCTGTAGTGCGTTGTTCAAGTGTCAGTAAACGGAGACGTAATTGTATTGAATCGAAGTTGTGGCAATAGAGAGACATTCCAATGTAATAAAAAACTAATTTAAGAAATTTGTATTGCACTCTCTCAAATATAGCTACGCTTTGTTGTTCAAGTGTCAGTAAACAGAGACGCAATTGTATTGAATCGAAGTTGTGGCAATAGAGAGATATTCCAATGTAATAAAAAACTAATTTAAGAAATTTGTATTGCACTCTCTCAAATATAGCTACGCGGTTTTTGTACCAATTTAAAACCAAAGAGTTATAGAATGTCAGGAGATTGGAAGAGGTCGAGAAGTGTTTAGCAGTATGATAAATAAAATCAAGATTTATAAATGATAAATTAGTTATTGTATAAGAAACCTTCTTCAAAGACATTAAGAAAGAATGTCATTTGAAAATAGAATATTATTGATAACTTAAATAACTCAATCAATTAATTTTGTTAAGTATACACGTGTATACACCCCGCTTTATGTATAAATGACAATAAGGCTCGATAGAAATATTGCAGGAAACGAGGAAAAATTTGAGGAACCAAGCGAGAATGAAATTCGCGACCTCCGGCCGGCTAGCCGGAACTGTGCGCCCATAGCCAAAGCGCCCTCTTTATTTTCTCGCTGTTATTGTTCCTTTTGATTGATATGGAAGTCAAAAAATTTCATTATTTCATTAATTATTATTTCTGCGTTAGTTTAATTACTAATAATTCAAATGGAATATATTCGTGAATTTCTTTCTTCTTTCGAAAATTCATTTCTAAAGAGGTTAAAGAACTTTATAAGGAAGAAAAACTACAGACCATCAGACAAGCTCGCTTAATATCGATATTCTTATCTTCAATAAATAAAACTGATTCAGAAAGAAAAAAAAAGCAACTAAACCAAGCAATTCTGAAAAACTAAGCAAGAACTCTAAATTGAAACCACGGTGTGTCCCATATCTCATCGATCGATTCGACAAACTTTTCGTAAGTCTCCTCGGCAATTATTCAACGACCGTGTTCGACAATTTCTCGCGGTGGATCGATCGAAACGCAAAATTAACACGTTCTAACACGGGCGACACGGAGCTCGCGAAGACGAACGGGTCAACCAGCGAGCAAGCAATTTTTCTATCCGCGAAAAAGAGAAGCGGGTTCCGCGGACACGAGGAGAAGCACGTCTGCGCGGCTCGTGTAATACGTTCACCGACAAATTGAACAAGCGCCGTGCTGAAGATCGTGGGGAAGCGGCTTCCCTCCCTAGGACAGACAAAGCGATCTCTGTTAATTGAAATGCAGTTTGTGCGCAATCAACACTTCATCTCTTGAATTCCATTTCCCATTGTGATTCCCTGTTTGAGCTACAACGCCGCCCGTGACACTGTCTGCGTGAAGCGTGGAACGGATAGTATAGATCGGTGGGCTCGCGCTAAGATTAATTAAAATCTTGCTTTGGGATTTAGTCGGTACGTGACTATAATTTCCCGTCTGAAGCCTTTCGTCTATTTTCGAGCAAACACGGCGGCCAATTTTACGATTTCGGACTGGACCATTGTTAGGTTTCCGCATACTTCGTGAAGCTGATAATTTAGCAAGTAACAAATAAACTTGTTTAGTAACACTAACTGTGTATCTTAGTATGACGATACAAGTTCGCGAGTGTGCGCTGAAGGGTTCAAAACTTGTGTATACTGTGCGTGCACACTGAACACAGGTGGTACACCTCGGAAAGAAAGTGAATCTACAGGAAAATGTAGGTCGAAAAAGTAGAATAACACTTTTTCATACGTAGCTTTATTTCCGAGTAAATCGATGTTGAAAATTCGTGATCTCATTTATGCCTACGTCTAACAAATATCACTGCAAACAACGTGTATTACTGTTTGAATGAATATACCAAATTTGAGTAATAAGAGAAAACAATGATGATGTTTGTTTTTTGATCAAAACTTTTTGTAAGAATAAAATATTAGAACTTTGCATGAAGACATTGTAAAAAATCAAACTTTTTTTTCAATATATTTCATATTTTATACATTTTAATTTCTTTTGACCAAATTTCTAAACACTTTTTAATTTCCTAGAGGTTCAAAACGTGCAGGACAGTAGCACTTCCCAAAAATATAGCTACTTTAACAGAAATCTCTATATGAGAAACTTGTTTTACTCACTTTCAAATAATACAAGTGAAATCGTGGAAAAGCTTTTCCTTTCAAGTCTTTGCTCTTTTTGTCCACCATAATCTTCACTAATTTCATATTATCGTTAACAATGAATGCAACATATAAAAAGTAAATAAATGATCGTATTTTGTATTTCCGCAGAAAATCTCTCTCCAGAGACAGAAACAATTCAAGAAATTAATTTTCTTGTGTTATTGAAAATATCTAAACGTCAAAATTAACGAAGAAAGGTTAATTGAATTTTCTCATTGATACTAATATTATACAATATATTTCACGAACTATATGACCCTTCAACAGACACGCACGCACAGAAAGAAATTCACTCGTTGGCCAGAGAGTAGCAAAAAGCAGGTCGCACGATCGATACACTGTATGATCCAAACACGGGGTTAATCGTAAAATCGCGGTTGATCGTTACAGCCCGCCCGCCCTCAGACGTGTGGAGTAACGGCATATAAACTTTTTACAATGGAAAGTTGCGGCATAAAGCATCATGGCCACAGGCATCAGCTCCTTTAACCTGTGCCCGCGTTTATTTATGCCTGCAGCTAAATCACCAGACCCATTATGCCGCGCGAGACCACGCCACGATCCGGTGCCATCGCCATCGAAATTTTCAGATTTTCGAAATTTTATTCCACGCGGAGGCGGCGCAGCGCGCGGTAATCGATCACTTTGGAATCCCGTTCGTTCACATTTTTAATGGCCGATCCTTTGTCTTCGTTTCCGTCCACTCGGTCACGCAATTCCTGCGCGCTGCTTCGAATATTTCCCGTAATTTGCACTGCTCTTTCCGCTAGAATTCCGCCGCTTTTGCACTTTATTCCTTCTCTTTTCCTTTTTAGCAGTTCTTTTTTAAGCTGTTTTTAGTTTCTTGTATAGGCTTAGAAAATTTTGTCTACAGTTAACTGTGAAGATTCGTAAGGTTGCATTAGTGAAATTATTTTTTTAATGTGTTATATTATGTGTGATATGCGATACGTATCTTTTTATATACGATACGATGAAATTTTCAGCGTGTGTATAATTGACATAGATCTGCAAAATGTGTGTTTTAAATTTTCATTACAAGCTCAGATAAAAAGGTTGTAAACAGCGACCTTTACAATTTTCTTCGCGATTCCCACAAATTGAAATTTTTTCAATCCTTTTGCACGCATCATCTAGTATAGTAATCCTTCTAACTTCTCAAAAAAAACTCATGTCGTTAGGTCCAGTTTGAAAAAAGTTATACTGGTCTAAAGAGTGTCCGAATATTAGCGGGAGTCACTGTATATTCTTATATTGGTTTGATTTCGGTTCTTATTGATTCTGTTATTGATTTTGTGAAATTGTTAATATGTAATTAAACATTTCAAGTAAAGTGTTAAGTATTTTAAGGTTTAGGTACATTTAAATATTTATTTTTACAAACTATTTTTAGGAATTTTAATTGTTTATGATTTCGTTGTCAGATGAAATCGCTTGGAAAACGATGAATTTCGGTTACATTTATCTGTTTCAGAAACGGGAAGGCGGCATAGATGCCTAATTAGTGAATCCCCTCTTTTCCTTCATATTGATTTCATAAAAGAATTTCATACATATTAAAAGTATCCCAAAATCAATAAGAAAATCAATAAGGACCGAAATAAAACCGATATAAGAAAATATGTATTTATCATACTCGTATATTATATTATTATATAATATTGTGTTATAGATACAGAACTGAAAAATAACAGTTATAAAACCGATATAGAACCGATATCATATCGGATCTGAAGAACTGAAACCAAAACCAATATGAGTCAATATAACAGTTATAACATTATTTCGGTTCTCGTAACTATTTCAACAACCGAAACCGATATCATAGGGCATTGTTTTCATGCCCTAGTTTCTAGTAGTATAGATGGTCATTTTCTCGTGTTTTGTATCTTCGTTTTCCACTTCTTCTTTGAATTACATTGTTATTTACTTTTTACTGTCGTAATGGATTATTTGACATTTATAATCTACAACACATTCTAATCCCTGCTTCTCGACGATAACAAATAACTTTCAGGTATTACGACTGTAATGATTACTATGGCAATTAAAATGGTAATTAATATCACATATGTGCTTCACATAATTGTAAGGAACAAAATAAATATTTTACATTACCCACTTCCATTCAAAATGTTGTACTATTTGTATTCTTTTATCGTGATTAATTATATCGTGGTCCAATTATTCTGAATGCATTGAAATTCGTGAATTCATATTGTTTAACCATACTACTTTCATTAGTATTCAACCTATTTCATACAGTTATATTAACTGCGCCATACCATTAAGAAAAAGAATTACCAAAAATTAACCCTTTCACGACGGCGGAACTAGCCATCAGTACGCCACTAACGAACGGGTCGTCGTGCCATTAGTGCACACCATACGCATTAAGAGTGTCTCGCGTTTTTTCAATTCTTGGAGGATTTCGTTGGAACAACAGAGGACTTAAGGGTGTATTGGATAAAGGGAATGTTGCTGAGGCCTTGTTCTGTATTTTAAAATAAATCTTCACTTTGAGTTGCTGAGGTGCGAGCCAATGAGACGCGCTTAGTGGGTGCCGGATATAACCGGCGCCAGCCAGTGTGAAGCATTTAGTGGATGCCGGATATAACC
>NW_017100409.1:639315-645844 GCF_001263275.1 Habropoda laboriosa
GTGCCGAATATACCCGCCCCCAGCCAGTGTGAAGCATTTAGTTGATGCCGGATATAACCGGCGCTAGCCAGTGTGAAGCATTTAGTGGATGCCGGATATAACCGGCGCTAGTCGCGAAAGGGTTAATGAAGCTGCATCGTCCTGGATGCTGTCGAGTGTGCTAAATGATTCTTGAAGTGTTTCGAATTTCATTACCGAGAAGTATTTCCGCAGTTGTTACTGGTGTATCATAATCGAGAGTCTTGAGGAATCTTCATACATAAAAATCCAGAGGCTTTAAGAACATATTTATGCCTCGCGAAGGAAGTATTTCCGCATTCATGTTTACATAACGGAACATTCATCGTAGCTTTATAATATTCCCTCATCTTTAATATAAGCAAAATCATAAATTTAGCTACGCGTTTCTAAAACATACTATACAGAGTGTCCTGTGTCGCGTCGCGTTCGTCGTTTGATCGTTTCAAACTGTTCGCGTCACGACTTATTACCCGCCAAACTAATCTTGAGTAACTAGTTCAAATCTACCTTGCTCGAACGTTAGCAAAACGTAGAGTGCGTCACGAACGATTGACGACTTTGTTTCAACGACTCGAATTGTACTTGAACGGCTGGAGAGAGTATCTTGTTCACACGAGTGACTCCTTGCGAATTGTCTCTCGAGTCCCAACCTTTTTCCGGAGTCCGCCGTGACTCCCCCGCCAAGTACAAGAAGGCACGCTGATTGGGTTTTCATGTACGCATAAATTACCAATCAACGTGCCCCTTGAGTGGCACTCACCCTTCCATTGCGCCCTTAGCGCGCTTTTCCTTGGAAGGAGTGGGGCCCTACCTGCGGGTGCGTGGAATCTTCGCTGTCCTTTGAGGACGCGGATAAGTCGAAATTCTAAAGGCATTGTTCTCTAAGAAATTACTTATTTTTTCGCGGAGCTACGAAGCGTCTTTGTTCTCAAAAATAACCTTCTTGTGCGAGCGTGCCATAAACCCGGTCAACGAAGACCCCATGCGTTCCGTACCTGCGCGACGGAACATCCTGCCTAATTTGAACGTTTTGAATAAATTCTACATTATGTGATGTAAGACAAATTATGTATTAACGTTTTTTTTCGCACGTGGCTGCGTTTTGGAGATTTATGTGGTTGTATAACACGTGATAATAAGTTCAATAGCAATATATTTTATAACAATAATTTCATAATAACTATAAACACACGTAAAAAGGAATAATGATAATCTGATCAACGGTGTCTTATTATTATCTCACGCACTCTCGGATATCAATAACAACGCGATTCTACTGTTTTTACTCCCTGTTTCTCAGTATGATCCGCTCGTTTTCCAAATCTCGAGACGATTCGACAAACACACTACATTCACGCCATCACTCACAACATATTATTAAACCAATTTCACAGTCTCGCCCCTTGGTTTTATTCACTTTCAACACACATAAATTTCTTTACAATATTTAACAATGTGGGTCCACTCAACGCTTTTGTTAAACAATCAGCCAACATTCTCTCTTTTGGAACGTGCATCACTTTTATCGAATAATCTGTCACATACTCTAACAAAATGACATTTCCTATTGCAATAGTATAGCAATGAATCAACAAAATGAGACTTTTCAAACTCACATACTCTTTAACAAAATGACATTTCCTATTGCAATAGTATAGCAATGAATCAACAAAATGAGACTTTTCAAAATACAGATAAATGGATACGTACGTCACTTCCAAGTTACATGGCGTTATACATAGAGAGTTAACATTGTATAATATGTGTTAGGTTTTCTGTAGAAACGGTTTATGGCACGATCGACCGGGAACGGTTATTTTTGAGTTGAGGATTTTCGTTTATTGCTTGCACGGGTCTAATTACATCCTGCGAGGGTCTCTAGAATTGCTTTGCTAGATTTTTAGTAATTTGTGTCCCTCGCGCTCAATAGCCTACGAACATACCCTAAACCACGAATTTCCGAACGGCACAACTGTATGTAACGGTCCGCTTGCCGATTAGTCACCCGGAGGAAATTCCAGATTTTTGGGACCTTCCGCCCGCCCCTCGCGACCGTCTCCCACCCTTCCAGGGTGACAGCGCGCTAAGGGCGCACTGGAAGGGCGGCAAAGACGATATTAGACACGCTGATTGGCAAATGCAATCGTTAACCATTAACTAATCAGCGTGTCCCAAAAAAAATCCCTCTCACGGACGTCGGAGACGCGACGTGGACGAGGAGTCGTGTAACAGTCGTTCAACCACCACGAACACGGAGAAGCAAGGTGGAACCAGCTCACATCACGCGTCAGACATAGATCAGTTTTTTACAAGTCCCAATCATTTGGGTGGTCCTTCGAACCAGGATTTAGACGGCACAGCATCGTGCAAACATCCACAAAGCTCGAAAGTTTATCGCCACAACCACGAGCATTAACAATATGTCCCTCGAAACTGTGCTATTGTATACTTTTTTAAGTAACAATTTTTTATACAACATGCAATGCAGAAGTTTTTCAAGATGTGCGAGTTAGACAGAAGATCCTGTGTATTTAAAAGTAATTTTTGCTTATAAATATTTCACTATTTAACACGTTGACTGCCACGGTGGTCATATGTGACCGCAGATTGTTTCTCCTGTAGCGCTACGACGGTCATCGGTGACCGGAGTGCTTCACATGTTTATAATTGTAAAAGTTGAATGAACATTGACAGTTAATGAATTTTGAACATCATCGCTGATTAGAGAATACTCTGAAATAAAATATGCACTGTTCGACAATTCAAAATTTTTACTAGAAGATCAAAAATGAGAGATTAATTTTTATCAAATCTTCTATCTACCGGTGTATTGTATTAAAGCATTTCAAACATAGATGCGGCTGATCGATACAATCTGGGCAGCATGTGGTAACCTTTTTGGTCCGGTTTTACCAATTTTTGTTCCAAAACTTGCAAAATTTTTTTGATAACATTCTTTGCAAAATTTTCGCACCAGGTATGCTGGCCCTTCTTTTTCTCGCATCTCATGTCGTAATTTTCTTCGGATAGACATATTTGACGGCCCTGGTGTAAATAAATATCCCAAAATAGTTACCAAGTGTCATCGGGTGCACCAAGGCGCCACGGTGGTCACCCGCGACCACCAGAAAGATAAACGCCCCACGGGTAAGAATGTTGTCTTATATATCCATATTTATTATTATTTTGCCATTATATGCTTAGAATAATGAAAACACTTTCATGGCGTCCTGAGCAAAACATGTGATTTCGGCGTGGCAGTCAACATGTTAATCATGGCAATACGCCGCGTCTTTTGAATGAAAATGTTTCCCTCGTTCGAATGCTTCGTTTCATGGAGTATTACGATCCATGCAAACCGTTCGTAGATCTATAAATTAAACTGAAGCAAGGCGCTGACGAGATAATCTATTCGCTTTAATTCCATTATTAAGCAGATTTTAACTGAAAGCGCTCGATCGATTCCGGGGGTTTACCGCGGCTGAATACTGATTGATTATTAAACCGATGGCTCTATGGACGTGGAACGATTTTCGGTGTCATTCACAAGTTCCTCGCCTATTTAATATTCGTTGTTATTTAAAAATTGGATTATGTTGCATTTGGACGTAATGTTTGGAATAGGTGAGGAGAAGAAGAGACTACGAATAACTATGACAAGAAAACTCGAAATACCACCCGAGTTCAACGTCTTGGGGACGTGGTTCTATAAGGTGTGAGAATAAAGCTACGAGAATAATTTATTTGAAAATTTTATTCGGAAAATTAAACAGATGTGAGTCGATCGCCTTCAAAGTAGTTGGAGCCATTGATTTTAACATTTTCGGTATTTACTTTCTGGCATATGTTTTAATACCATGTTACATTACTTTGAATTTCAAAAATTGACTGAAAATAGGTTGCTTTCGTAACTCCTGTTACTCGAGGAAATAAATGAAAGTCACCTAGAGGAAAATCAGGCGAATACGTAGGGAGCTCCTACGAATTCGTGCGGAAGCATTGTCAAGCCTTTTCTTTCAAGGTAAAATTGTTGATTGACAATTTCATTAGGTGGAAGAAACTCTTTGTGGACTTTTCGATCAAAAAACCAAATTAACGCGGTCTGGAAACATTCTCGTACTACGACGAGGACTACAGTGCGTTGCATAAATATACCAACCCCCCGTATTTTTAATGATTTAATTTTTCTACAGAAAATTATGGCCAATTTTCTTTAAATACTCCTCCGTAGTGTGTAAACAACAAATTATATAAGAAAAAATTTGTATATTAATGTAAACATTGGGCTGAATTACATAAAAACTGATTTTCAAGCGTTTCATAAATATACCCAACCTTATACATTTTCTTTATGTTAGCATTAATCGATCTTGATAAGTAACCAATTTCAGTATGTATACCTTCATTTGTTTGTCATCTATCGCTTTGCATTCATAAGATTCATTTAGGATACTTAAAAAGTGAAATGCCTCGAGGAAAAGAACTTTCTGTAACAGAAAAAGCTGTGATCGACGCTTCAGATCACTGGCGGAACAGGCTCAAAAACTATCTCCTCGAGATAAACGCAACATTCTCCGAAAAGCTTCTAACTCCACAATGTCTTTGGTTCAAATACGAAATGATTGCGAATTAACTGTTTCAAAAAGTACCGTTTATAGAACCATTGTGACATCTCCGTACATTGTTAGATCGAAAATGATGTCGACACCAAAATTAAAAAATGCGGATAAATCAGCAAGACTCTCATTCGCTAAAGCGAACATGAATATGGATTGGGAAAACGTTAGTAAAAATGTCTGCTTTCTAAGAAACGAATATTTTGTTAATACAATTTATTTTTGTAGGTTGTGTTTAGTGACGAAAAAAAATTTAATCTAGATGGACCAGATGGTTTCAACTCGTATTGGCATGATGTTCGAAAGGATGTCAAATACTTTTCAAAACGCAATTTCGGTGGTGGCTCAGTCATGGTTTGGGCGTGTTTCTCGGCCCATGGCAAAAGCTCCATAGCTTTTATTTCACATAAAATGAATAGTACCAATTATACAGATACTTTAGAAGATTATTTATTACCTTTTTGGATAGAAAACTATAGCGAAAATTTAATATTTATGCAAGATAACGCATCAATACATAAATCTGCCCACACATTCAGATGGTTTTCCGGCAATAACATACGTTTATTAGATTGGCCGGCACGTTCCCCTGACTTAAATCCAATTGAAAATTTATGGGGAATATTGGTACGACGAATTTTTGCAAATAATCGTACATTTTCAACCGCAGATGAACTAAAAGCTGCAATTATTGACACCTGGGACAACATAGAAGAAAATATAAGAAAAAATCTTATTGACAGCATGCAAAATCGAATTTTCGATGTAATTCGTACTGGTGGAAACACAATAAATTATTAAGTTTTTTTATTTTGTACATGAAAGCATAATAAAACAGTTTTTCTTAAACCGTTGGTATATTTATGAAACGCTTGAAAATCAGTTTTTATGCAATTCAGCCCAATGTTTACATTAATATACAAATTTTTTCTTATATAATTTGTTGTTTACACACTACGGAGGAGTATTTAAAGAAAATTGGCCATAATTTTTTGTAGAAAAATTAAATCATTAAAAATACGGGGGGTTGGTATATTTATGCAACGCACTGTAGTTACTGTCTTTTACTATGTTTTGTGTATTAACTGTTACTAGTTTTTGTAATATCGTAAAAATGTTCGCCTCTTCTTATGTAGTTTTAAAAGGCGCAAGACAATAGTTCTAGAAGAGAAGAAAGTGGGGGTTAACAGGGACACCAGCCAGGCCTTTCGCGAAAACCCTCAATGACGCACGAAGCCCACCGATGCATGGACCATTTTTAATGAAAAACTCCCGAAATAGCGTGCGTGTATTGTGATTGAGTAAGAGTATTGTACGAAGTTGTCTTAGAATTGTAAGAGTCGTTTTGTAGTTGTTACAGTTGCATAACAATTGTCTTAGCGTTGCGAATTGCGTCAAACCAGTATTATATTACATTATTTATAAAGCATAATTAGAAACTATTGAATGAAAAACGATTAATAATAGATACAGATTCTACAGGTATCTGTTCCCCTTGTCAGCGTAGGTACGAAATACCCGCTATGACACCATCTGGCTGCAAGAAATTTTGCTCTTAGACCGTTTCTTCCAATATATGCTACTTTTTATTTCATTCGTATCGCAGGAATTTCGCTACGCTATGCAGCAGCTTAGCTTACCTCCGCAGAGGTACTTACTAGACCCTTCCTCTGCGATGAGGCGTGTCGCTATGACTTCCCGGGATTTGATCCAACCCTTTGAAAGTGTAACGCTCATTATTTTTTTTTTTTTTTAAGAAAAGTCCTATACCTAAAAGCGGCATACCCTTTTACTAGTGGTACAAAAGATGCAAAATGGAATTACCTTCTGTAGGCTTTTTGGGACGGTTTATGACTTGGCCTGCGCCTCTTGGCGAGTGACAAACACCAGAC
>NW_017100409.1:647542-658245 GCF_001263275.1 Habropoda laboriosa
ATACTACTCATTTTCAATGAAATTTGTTACTACAGAAACTTAACCGAACAAAAATATTCCCCCAAGTTGTAGAAGTAAAAAACTTCACGATTATCGTTTTTCGAATAAATGTGATACAACTACCAGTATTAAAAATATATTATGTTAAATGTTGACTATATCTCCAACTACATATCTAAATAAATTATTTGGACAGGACTGGTTGTAAATATATCGATTTTTAATTACTTACAATGCTATCTTTCTTTTTTTTACTTCTTCTCCAAATTCATATTTTTGATCATAATTGTCAAAAGATTATAATATGTGAAACAGCATTTAACAAAGAAAGCATTCATTTAAACCTCTACAGGGTGTCTGTTTTATCTCAACGCACCTAAATATTTTTTAAGGAAGTGATTTTAGGGAGAAAATGTTTTAACAAAAGTTATTTGGTACGAGGGGGAAAATTATGTGGTATAAATATTCTTTTTGTACCGGGTATGGTGGGGGAGATTTTAAAATTAGTTTAATTTTTTTAAATGGAATGCTATATTTTGTTATACATAATATGACAGCGTATGTTAAGACGAGTTCAACGAGGTGAGAGCATAGTCACTTCCTTTCATGGAAGGTCGTAAAATTGCGAAAAACCGGGAGCCGGACCATCATACGTGCCTCACTGTCGCGTGTGTCTGTTTTGTCAAAGGAAATGACTTTGCTCGCACCTCGTTAGACTCGTCTTAACATGTGTGTATAAAAAAATATAGCATTCCATTTAAAAAATTTAAACTGACTTTGAAATCTCCCCCACCATACCCGGTACGAAAAAAGTATTTATACCACATAATTTTCCCCCTTGTACCAAACAACTTTTGTTAAAACATTTTCTTCCTAACATCACTTCATTAAAAGATATTTCGCTGTATTGAGATAAAACAGACACCCTGTACATAAACGGACCTCTCTGTACATTTGACAATATTTATCTTTCATCAATATTGATTATCTCTCAGAAAAATGGAGAGTAATTTTTATCCAGTTGTTTTTGGATCAGTTCATTTTCATCTCAATTAATTTGAAGAATTCATAAAGTTGTTTTGTCCACATTCGTCCCACGATTTTAGGACACCTAAATAAAACAATGCAACGTGACCGCAATACACGGCATAATTCACCGAAATTACACTATTTACTCGAACAAGCATCGAACTAACAAACTTTATTTAAATTTTTATCTCCATTGGCTCTTCTCCAGTAAGCTTCGAACGATTTGAAACGAGAGAAATCGTGGTACATAAATGGAACGAGATACGGGATTCGTTTCTGAAACAATATTTTTGCATTTTATGAGACAACTTTTATGTCTGTGCACTTCTGTCGTGTAATTTCAATCTCACACGTCATTTCATGAATAGATAATTTCGTGACAAACAATTTAAAACTCAGCATGGACAACATCATAATTCACTTTCTACTGTGTTTGTTCTTTAATTATTAATATCATAAAAACGAAACAGTGTAATCAGTTTGTGTTACGGACCCACTGCCTTTCCCCCACACATTGTTATTAGATACTATTATAATATTATTATTAACATTATTATTAGATATTATTATTACCATTACCAAACGCTTTATAATTGTAAACCAAAACGCCAAGCAATCGCCACAGTTAGGAAGGGGGCGAAGTCGGGAAAAACCCACGAAGCGACGCTCGACCCCAGGCCCCTTTTCCTGACCATTGATTGGTCAGAAGCAAGGTGCCAAAACTAGCATAAAACCGATGTACCCGGCCGACAGATAGTCTAAAACAATACACCTAGAACGACACCCGCTCGAACTAAACGTGAAATAAAACGACATCGAATTTTACGCCTTTAACCAACCCGAAACGAAGACGATCTCAACCGTTACGGCTCGTTCCGTAGCAATGACCTCAGACGAAATTAATTTACCGCGTGAGAAACGCGGGAAAACTGGTCGAATCCTACAAAAACAGACCCGTTAATAAAAGAAACAAGCTCCGTATCGAAACTACCAAATTCAGAAAGTTTCAACTATACATGAATTATCCGCAAACATTTCCCGAAAACTTCGGACGAACGAGATTATTAGTTTTCGATACTTTCACCCCGCGAGATTGAACTTCACTCGGGCGTTTCGTTTAAACCCGTGCAACTTTCTCGATACTTGGAGATTTCCCGAAAAATCTTTCTCCGTTTCGTTCCACACACTTCTGGTTAACAATTAACGGGAGAGAAAGGTATGAATTTAAAAAACTTTTCGATAGCCCCTTCCCGCCGAACGGGGGAGCAATAATTCCGGGATAAAAGCGCCGGGGAATAATCTGGACGCTCGTCGATCTCTGTCGCTTCCGGCGGCAGTTTCCGGCGCGCGAAGGAAATATTTAGCGGCGCGGAACGCGGCCGTGATTCCCGGAGAATTTTATCGGATTAATTGCACAGAGCCCCGGTTAGGGGATCCAACGTCCAGTCAGAAATGACGGCCGCGGTCCATCCCCGTATTTCACGCTAATTTTTATCGTAGGTGCCGACGCTTAAATTATTTCGACCTGCTTCCCCCGCGCACGAAAATATTCATCTCTGACTCTGGCCGTATGATACGCGCATTCATCATTTTGATACCGGGCCGGGCGTAAATTTCCAAACTTCCCGGGGAATATCTACGTTCTCCGTGGCCTCTGCTAACTTTTCCTTGCCACCCCGCATTTCTGCGCTTCCGCCGACTGTTCGTTTCACTCTTCGCGCCTGATTTTAGTACGGTTTCGCTTTGGTGTCGTGTTAGATGATCGAGGAATTCGCGGATCTTTCGGGAAAGCCGAGCTGAAAGTCTGGAGTATTCGAAACATCCGAATTAGCCGAATGAGGAATTCCTTTTCGAAATTATGCGAATTATCCCAATAAATAGTTCCTATTCAAAATTATCCAAATTATGCGAATTATCCCAATAATCTTCGAACAGACGGATGACAAATTGGAGAGAGATAGTTCTATTAACGAAGCAATTCTGCTAATTTTCGGCAGGAAGGAAATAATTCTAGCATTTCGTCGGCGTATCGTAACGGAACAAAGTTGAAGTGCGGCAAAAGTGCAGGAACCTCTGAATCAGCCTAATAATTCCGGCAGGCTGACCAGGCACGAGTGTTTCGAGGCGGCTGGGCACAGTTTGACCCAGTTCGCGACTTGATTTCCATCGAGCGAAATGTCAATACGCTGGCCGATAGAAAATTAGTGGGCCGCCGCGACACGAGTGAGATCGGTTAATAGGAAAATAACGGAACCGTCGCTCGTTCGCGACTCGTTAACGCGTATTTCACGGTTGGCGCACATCAAAAATGAATTTCCTCGATACGAAGCGGTTCCGACGGAAAAGGGTAGCTTTTCCTTCGTAAGAAATTCGTCAACTTTTACCACGAGATAACGATTATTTCCAGGCTAATAAAGAAAGCTACCAATGTCAGAATCGTGCGGATAGTATCGAGCGAGGCTCGGAAATGTAACAGACGGTAACACGAGAATAACGACGAAGCAAAGAAAAATACACGAAACTCTAATTCACTTTTTTCACAATCTTTTCCCATCGAAAAATTATACTTCGAGCTGCCCATTCATTTTTTCACAGGAAATCACTCTACGCTCTGTAGAATTTAGAGAAAAAAAAGAGGAATTGAACGTGAATATACGATGTAAGAAGGAAGAAAACGAGGAAGACAGAGTTGTACAAGGGAGGCTCCTGAGCTTTTATTCGTCACGATCAGAATTACAGGACGGCGACGTTGATAAAGTACACATTTATTTGATTATCCCGCGGGTCACATTCCGTCGAAGCGGCGAACGTGTCCCGAATATCATTGACCAGCCGCCGCGGCGCTATCATCCGAAACCGTATTTCCCTAATACGATTCTATTTGCGTAGGAAAATCGGAGGACGACACGACTGGCCCTCCCTATTCCCTTTCTGTCCCTCTATTCCTCTCTTTCTCTCTGTATCTAACAGCATGGCTACCCACCGCGGAGAGACCGTGGCAGACTGCGAATTAACACCAGTGCCCACCGTTCCCATCGGAACGAGAAAATGATGTTCCAAGTTTCGTCAGCGGCGAGACAAAAGTAATTAAACCCAGAGGACTACTCGATAATTTAGTATACGGTCCGCGGTACGTTCCAGGGCTAACGAAAGCCGGTGTAACCGAAACGAGCCGCCCTTAGCGCACCGCGCAACATCCGGAGGAAAGTTTATGGAACTGAGAGGCTGGCTTGGATCGATGAAAGCCGAGCTATCGCGTCATTTTTTTCAAACCTTCAGAATTTTTCGAACAGTTTGTAAATTCTGACAAATTTCTTGGAGTATTCAAACGACGTGACTCGTAGATGCGAGCCGCTCGCGTTGCAATTTTCGCTAACAATCCCAAACACTCATTTCGCCAAATATTTTGTAGTTCAGTTATCAGTCACCTACACTCTGTCCAATTTAAAAATAACCTCGCTTCGCGCATGCGACGTGCCTAAGGCAGGGCTAGAACGTCCAAACCCCCACTTAACCGCCTACGTTTTTCTCCAGTCTTACCCTCTGCAGAACGGGCGAGAATCGGTCCGAGAGCGAGGTTACTCTTAAATTGAACAGAGTATAGAACCTTTGCCACTTTCCTAGACCTTTCACTTCAACCCCTCTCCAGTCCCTTCCCCGTCCTCTTCTAATCCCTCTAAATACAACTCGAAACTGTGAAAAACTTGAACAAACCTTAAAATTATTAAGATTTTAAAAGTGTCGTACTCGTTCCATCACTCGAACTCCAACACAGAAGACTGTGTCTTCTTCCGGAGACTGTTCGATTTTTCTAGGCCGAAATTATCCAACAGCGAGGAAAATTGTCACTTTTTACGAGGACACAGATACGAGAAGGCTTCGGCATTGTCCAGGAGGAAAATGCAAATTTCGAATGCATTAAGGCAGAGCCAGAAAGACGGGTCGTTAATTTTTTACGCGGCCATTCTGCTCGTCATTATTGCCGGGTTATAATTATTACAGGCGGCTGGGAAAGCCTGTCGATTTCATTAAAAACCTCCTACTGACTCGACGGTTCACAATGGCCTCGGTAATTACAGATACTTCGTTTCACGTCAACACTCTCTTCCCACCTTACGATTCTATCGCTCCAACCCAGATCGATGCAAATGGTCCACGAAAAAACACAAATCTTCTATAATTTCTATTTGAAATTTAATTCTCTCCCAGCTCTGACGGTCTTTCTTAAAAGATTCTAGCCGTCCTTAAGACACAATTATTTTCGCTGCAACTCTTGTTAACTCTGCTCGTAGCGAGACGGCGCTTCGTGTAAGTTAGATCTTCCACGACGCTATCGAATGTCGCCTTTCATCGTCGAGGAAGCTCTTGAACCCTCGAGATATCCTTTGTCAGGTCGACGAGGTCCTTGGAATATCGATGACGGGATAGACGTCGATTTTTCCCTCACCTGGTGCCTTTTTATATTTCGCACACCCGCTATCTTTCCTCGAATTGTCCAACGAGGACGGAAATTCCTCGAGGAACGAAGTATCTCATTTAGGCAACGACGAACCATCCGCTCTTACCGCTAATTAATATCGCAGCTCGAGCAGGATGCGTTGTAGAGCAGCCCGAGAGCTGCTTAACAGGATCCGTATATTTACAGGTAAGCAGCACGTACGCGCGTCAGGTAACAACAGCTTGTGTTTTGACTCTGCGCTCTCTTGCTAATGACTCTGTCGTGTTCTCCATTAATGTCTTCTACCGTCGTCTCTGGTTTCGTTCAAATTTAAACGCACGGAAAATTCTACACCGAACGTGTCGCTGATCGGAAGTTCCCACGAGATGAAAAGTCTTCGTTGAAATTCACGGCTGTTGCAGCCTCCTAATCAGCGAGCTGGACCACCTCGCTCGAGCCTCGCCGGAGATTTCTCCCGAAAATCCGTGGCACGCGGCAAAGAAAGTTGTCCGCCGGAGAGGCAATAGCGTAACCGGCAAAAAAACGCGCCGCTCCGCCGGCCAATTTAGCGGCGAACCGGAGAATCTCGAGTTCGCTTTCGAATCCACCGAAAAATCGCCGTCTTATCGCGGAGAGGCTCCTTTCAACGAGTAACAGAAGAGAATTTGACGTTCTGAGTCGACGGATATCACGATTTTCCTACTTAGCCTACTATCCTTCACTTTAAGAGGGATTTTCACACTTTTAACGAGGAGGATTGAGGATAAAGGGCAATACGTGTCGAGTACTTTCTCGAGATCTATCATATAGTAAAATTACTTGAAAATAGGTGATTATTAGTGCAGGCGGTTAATGACCGGATCATATGGTCGAGTCCGTTTTCGTAAGAAACCCTGCGACACGATTAGGCAAAACGGGAGCAACGAACTTGGAAGGCCGTGGCCGTTCGTTGTTGTTAAACAAGAGCGAGTGTGTTTGTGCGAATGTGAGTTGCGAAGAGAGTGAGAGAGAGCGAACGCGGGTCGCGAAGACCGTATAAATAGGGTAAACAATTTTTCCTGCGAAGCGATAAAGCGTTAACAGTGTCGTTTTACTAATCTCTGATAGCGCGTTTGCATTCCGTTTCCTACGTTACCTTAGGATGTTTCTTTTTTAATTCTTAATTCTGTAATAATTAATTTAAAAATTAGAGACAAAGAAATGCACTTAGAAGAAGAAACCGCATCAATTTTAGCGTAGTAAAGTGACCGTGAGACTTTGAAAAATGGTAAATATGGCGAAGATCGAGAGGCAGAAGAGGAAGTCGAAGCAACGTATCAATTCCAAGATACTTCTGGGCCCCGTGGCGAAGGGACCCGCGAATGATTGACATTTTCGACGTCGTTCCCGACGCGTTCCGGGCGATCTCGATCGCCTCGAGTAATAACCGTGCCATATAATGTCGCCGTTGGCATTCTGGGACTCCGTTTCACTATGGCGGCACCTTCCAGCCGGACGTCTGCCACCCTCCAAGAACTTTAAACGCGTCACCTGCTCGAGACGTTCCAACTGTCTCGCTTCCTACGTTCAAAGTACCTGGAATAGCTCTATTCTCTTCGCAGAATGCACCGAGATTCGATTCCAGATACCTGTGATTCTACAATGGATAGAATTTCCTTAACGAAGACAGAGACTCTGCTGTTAATTAACAACGATACGGGTGACCCAGAAATCGCAAGTTTTACCTCCTATCGACTCGTCTCTGTTTTCCGGCGAGAAACTGCTTAGCGACAAAACACGATGCATAATGTAAAACAACAACAGCCAGCAGAGCTGACTTCTGCGTTTCCGTTCGACTCTTCTGTCAATTAAAACTTCGCCAAACTTTCCCGTACTCCTTGTTCTAATTACGTTTGCCTGGCCTTGCCAACACTTTCGCCCTTGTTTCCATGCTCTTCATTCGTAGCCCGCCCGCCATTCATTCCCGTCTTTCCACGATCTCCTTTGTAAATAGAATAAAAAGTACACGAGGACGAAGAATTTTTCTATCGGGAAACTTTGCGTCTTCGTTAAAGTGCGGTGTTTAAACGAATTAGACAACGGTCAGACGTGGAACGAACGTGTGCAAATCATTATTCAGTGGAAACGTGAACTATTATCGGCAATCTGATGCTCGATCTAACCTAGCTGTGAGTGGTCGAAATTGATTGCGTTAGCTCGTAACGGCCGACCATTTAATATTTTGACAAATCGCGAAACGCAGGCGGTTCTGAAGGGAATAGGAAGCTCCGCGAGCATAATAGCGACAGCACGCGCGTCGTTAACCCCCATGGAGGCGGATGAAGGGACGTGGGGTGGGCCAGCGTGGCGGACGATAAACTAGAACGCGGCAGGAAGACGAGCCGGCTTTCGCGGGCCTGACGTACGACCTTCCTGGCTTCCTACTTACGGCTACAAAGCCGTTTGCTTCGCCACGGATAACTTAAGCAGTCGCCGCAACCCCTTCCGCTAGCTCTATTCAAGCAGGACTTCTGATATATGTAAAGGGTGGAAAAAATTGAAATTTATTCTCCTGCAATTTTCCAAAGATTATTCCTTACAATTACATTTTTCCTCGCATCTTCACAATTCGGGTATTAACGCACGAACGCGTTTGTGTCGTGGATTGAAAACTGAAGGAAACAGGGTGCGAGGGTGTTCATTGAAAACTCCGCGCCCCTTGATCTGAGGTAAACTGAAGCGGAACAGCTCGAGGCACAATTAAGCCCGTAATCGTTTATTCAAGCAGCCGCGCTCTTGTCCATTAGAAATGTAACAAGTTGAGGAGGAGGCTCTTAAAGCAACGATCTGTGTTCACGTGGAGAGAAAGCACGGCCAGGAAAGTTAAAAATTCCAAGGAGGAATGAAGAAATAAAGCACGGTGGTGTGAGAGAGAAGGAGATCGAGTGTGGGAATTAAAACGCGAAGGAAGAGCGAAGCTAGAGAAAAGCTTTCGATCGTGGCGAGAGTCCGAAACGACGGCCGTAACGTTCCGGCATTCTCGAAATTTTCAAACAGTACGCTTCGACCGTCTCTCCTCCCCCAACCATTACACTCCTCCATCTTTCTCACTCGTTTTGCCCCTCTCCTCCACCCCTCTTCAACCAACAAGTTCGCAGTTTCGTGAACCGCTTTCAGTAAAATGTTACTGACCCATGTAGAATCGACCCTACATTTTACCGACACTTGTGGAATCGACCCTACATTTTCTCTTTTTTTACGTGGAGGTAGGCCGACTCTATGTGATAAACAATTGGCAACCAAACGGTGGCTCTCCCTCTACATTCGACGGATAATGTGTACAGGTATATAATGCAATTTCTTGGCAATTTGTTTTTGTAATTCATCCAAAGCGATATATTATGAAATTAAATTAATCACTCAAGAAGTATTAACGTTAGTTTGTTTCCTCGATGTGGCCATGGTGGTCATCAATGACTGGAGCCTCTGAGACATCATCTCTGAATAAAACTCGTAAATTTCCGCGAAAGAAGGGAAAAGAATTCTATTCTTTCTGCGTTCGTTGGAAATTAAATATTTAAAAATTGAAATGTACTATACAATAGAAAATTCATTTTAACGCCACAAGAAAACAAAGCAACGCTTATTTACATTTTATTTAAAATGTATTTTCTTGTGGCCGCCTGACAGCAACCTGTAAATCTGGCGCGACAGTGAACGTCATTGCTTAGACCTTCTAACATATGGAACTATGCAGTTTATGGAGCTTCACAGACCTGCTGCCCTGATAAATATTAGTTTCAAGAGGAACTTGATCAATTATTTGGTATTGTTAAAAATACCACGGGAGAAAGAAGTATATGTGAAATGTTATTGAAAAATTTCCAGAGCTGCTAGAAATTTGCTACAACTAAACCGATATAGAAGGATCTTTCGTAGATAAATGAAACAGACCCAAATCAGCCTATGGAATTAAAATGGTTAACATCGGGAACTTCTGCATTTATGTACTTTGTCCAGTTTGGTGGAGAATACGGTTTAAATGCAATGGAAGTTTACCTGTGTTTATCTGAATTTCAAAAATTCAGGCAGAATTGTAAATATTATACTGTCTCGCAACGTAAATTGAAGTAAATTAGGTTGTACTGCACAGAAAAAACAAACGGACGCAGCATAACGTGTAGTTATAATTGTTATGACATGTAAATAGAACGATAAATTTAGTGTAAATATAGAAAGCGTATATATATCGTGGTATAATAAAGAAAGAAAACTTTGAATAAACTTTTAATTTATGTCAAAAATTATTTAACACAATAATTGTACCTTCACTGTAGCTATCCTCAATCAATGATCACAGGTCAACCCAATTTTCAATCGTTAGAACAGTAAATTTAATATAAATAAAGAAAATGTACGATATACTTCAATTATTCCATGGTACCACGATAATCAAACATTGAATAAACATTTAATCTGTGTAAAAATTTATTTAACATAATAATTTTACCATCACTATGGTTATTTTCACTCTATGACCACGGGTCAGCCTAATTTTCAATCGTTACGAAATTAATTTAACCAGGAGTAAGTAATGAGAACGTTAAAACGTAGTTTGATAAATTTAGCTGTACTATGGTTATTTTTAATCTACGACCACAGGTCAACCTGATTTTTAATCCTTAGCAAATTAATTAAACCACCAGTAAGTAACGAGGACATTGAAACGTAGTTATCCATTGAATAAAGTTATAGAAACGTATAAATGATTCTATGTAGCGTTATAATAGATTGTTGCAAGTAATAAATTAAGAACAGAAATTTCCCGCGAAAAGTAATCGGTTTCCCGCGAAAAATAGTCGATTCCCGCCTGACCTAACCGACGATTTTGCTAATGACTTTGGGGAGAGGGTACCGCAGGTATATAGGGACCCGCCGAGGTGCCGGGAGCTCATTCACCCTTTATACTGGGCCATAGACACTTCGCGGCAAATTAGTCTTAAAGGTTCTGAGATGTGAATAGGATGGTCGAGGGCTACCAGCTAGCCTATGTCCAACCTATACACACTCTACCTTCCTCTGAAACTTATATATTATAGAATTTCAATTACTACCTGTTCTTTTTAAATCAAACATTTAACAATTACCGGTACGCGTTATACCCTTAATATCAAACTTTAATTACTCGATTTCCAACTTCGGTTTAGAAATAAGACCTTGAATATCGAGATTGTTTTGATGGTTTAGGGAACTCCAC
>NW_017100410.1:0-3327 GCF_001263275.1 Habropoda laboriosa
AGAAGGTGCTTGGAAAGAAGATGCTGTTAATTCCAGCGGTTTGTGCAATTAGGACTGTGGCGGTTACGTTGTCGTCGACAAACCCTTACCGAACCTCGTTCTATTCTTCCACGCGAACTTTTTCTTTTCCAACTCCTTCAGATTTTAGTTTCCGTCCTTTCGTCTCTCCCCGGGTTAAGAATTGCCTTCGTTCTCGAGTGCCCTAAGAAGCGCACATGTGGCATCCAGGTTCGCACGAGGACGAACGAATTTTCCGTTTCCACCACTTTCTCCACTTCTATCTTTATCTATCGCTACTCCTGTCTCCCTGTCCTCACAATATAAAAACCCAGTACACCTACACCTCCAGACAGTTTGTTCCTTTACCGACCATCGCGACGTACCCGCCGAACCGCTGCCGCCGGGACAATTAATAAAATAAACGATTGTATTTTCTGGACCAATTGTACGCCGACCATACACTTATACTTTAATAAATTGAGGTGAAAACAGCGTAACGACGTTCCTCACCCACCTCAGGACTATACGGGGAACGTAACACTTATTTATTTACAATGGAACAGTTTGTGAGGACAGTTCGGGGTCTGAAGGTGTTCTCGACGTGTTTGGAGTTGTTCTGTCCGATGGAGGAACGCTTTCCAATGAAACCAAAAACGCTCCCTCCATCGCCCAAGAAAATTCCCTCCAAGTCTTACCTTAGATGGAAATGCAGAAAAGTGGGACTTAGGATTGTCCAATTAAAATTTGGGGCGTCTTGGGGAGGTTCTTATATTGTTTCAACAATTCTAGCTGCAATTATATTAAAATTAAATTTAACAAATTTTTCAAGGTATAAATTTGGATATTTCTTTCATTTGTTTAAGATTATTTGGAAGATTATTATTAAGATCACGTAGAAACACATAGAAGCCTTCATTTTTTAAAAGTGGTATAAGTCTATTTATTCCTATATTGAGATACTTAAGGGAATGCGTTTGAATTAATCAAAAAATATTGGTAAACGTTTATAATTTGTTTAATATTCCTAACATTGTAACAGTCTTAAATTTTATGATGTGATAATAATTATTAACATTGTTATAGAAAAACAAGCTATTTTTTAGCTACAAATGGACATACACCACTTAAAAAAAAAAGCATTTATACAAAAACATTTAACAGTTAAACTTCTTTTAATGAGCTTGATTTTGTTATTATAAATGTAAAAAGAAGACATTTATGTTCAGTCCAAACCAACTTTAACTCATTCTTTTCAAAATTGAACTTACACCACTTAAAAAAAAAATGGCTCCTATGTTATATTTCCTTTACACAATATAAATGAATGTATGAATTAAAGAATTTCAACGTATGTATAATGTTATTCACAATTTCGTTCTATCGATGATATCGAGGGATGTAAAGAAATTGCGTTTTTATAGAAAGGAGTCGATAGGACAGAGGAAAGGAACTTGTGCTCGTACAGGCAGTCTTTATAGTTCTTCGATTACGCTTCAGATGGCAGTAAGCGATGATGTCTGACCAAGCTCGGCTTCGTTCTACTTCTGTCTGATTATGTACCCGGTCTTATCGTTTATCACTTAAAAACTGTTCCGTTCGTACCTTCTGATCAGCTATAGATATTTCTTTCTGCAGAGTCGTATGCAGTATTGGAAACTCGTTTGTAGATATTGTACGAAATCTTGAATTCATAAAGGTTATAAATGTGACACAACATTTCTAGGATAATTCAAAAGCCTTCGAAACGTGGAGAAAGGACACGGATCGAAAATAAGAATTATTTTGAAAAAAGAAGAATGCTTATTTAGACGATTATCGAGAAAAAGTTAATTACTGCTCGCGTTGAAAGCGACAACGAAAAGATATTTTCAGATATTGCAGAATTTGACACGAATTTTTATTACGAATAACCAATATAAATGAATAGGATTTTTTTTTGGTCACCGGTAACCACATTCTCGATAAATGAAAATCTTTTTTCTTTCTAATAACTTGTATCGATCGTGGGAAATATTTTGGGTTTCTGACAATTTATATCGGCGATGGAAAATTTTTTACTGCTTTTGACTATTATGCTTTATTATCGTGCGGTAATTTTTTGGCATTCTGTATGCTTCACGTCAGTGCTGGGTAAAACTTCGAGAGCAAATATTTGAAATACTGTGGCGAAAAATAGGAAGCGAAGAAAATATTTTAGAAAAATGTATCATCTACAATGTAGCGTAGGATTTTTGAAAAATTCTAATTATTACAGAAGTGGTGAAAACTCTTTTCACCAAAATAAAATCAACTTCACAGGTTTCTAAAAAATTAAATAATCGAGATATCGAAAAATCTTAGGCTACATTATAGTAATACATTTTTACTTATTAATCGTCAAGAATTCTTATTTCAGATCCAATCCTTGGAGGTTTCGCAATAATTCCTCAATTCTGTGATACTTTCACTTTTTAAAAATTGCAGAAAAAAGCTGAAAGTTACATTTATATCCTCTAAAAAAATTGGAACCGTTCATTCAGTATGTTGCGTCGTGGACCTTGATCAAGTCTTATGACCAGGAGTTCTGGCGCAAGTTGATGATTGTTCTCGTTGGTTCGAGGTGTATTAAAACTTCGTTGTTGGGTTAGATGTTTTCCTTTGGTTAGATGTTGTAAATGTTTTGATGAATTCTTGTTTTGATTAGATGTGTTTTAGATGTTTAGTTGAATTTGGATTGTTCGTTTCGTGACGATGTGTCTCGTACACTTGTCTTACAGTGATTCCCGGTTTTCAGGTGTGTAGGTATATATATAGACATTAGGTTGGTTCTGATTGGTGGTTGTGTTATGGAGGTGGAAAACGTGGTGTGTTCTGCTATTGGTCGACGAAAACTGTGACCTTTTAAGGGACCGAATTTGTTGTAAAGAAGCAAAAAGCTGCTAAACAATTAGAATTAAATGTAACGATAGAAATTATTGCAATAATGCGTAATGCAATTGAAAGAATCGAAAGAAAAAACGCGAATTCGTATCTTTCTCAATTCTAAAATATAAGAAAATTTGAATAAAATACGCGACGAGAATTGGGGAGAAGCATAAGTTAAACGCGTAAAAATATTCAATAATAAACGAACTAGGAATGAAGCTGTTATTTCAATACGCGATCCACTGACTCTAGTATTTACTAAAATTCAAAAATTCTCGTATAAATTCCGAAAATAGATTATTAATTACGGTAAACAACTGAGACTGTTTAATTTAGGGTGGGCATAGTGCACTCGTTCCAAATCATCTCACAATATACAATAATAAATCAACTAACTACTTAACATACAATTCATGCAAATTC
>NW_017100410.1:6368-11481 GCF_001263275.1 Habropoda laboriosa
ATGTCATTTTCATCAGAAAAATCTCATCAATATGTTAAGAAAAATTTCGGGATAAAACAACGTAAAATTAAAAAAGTTGATATTTAAATCGCTTAGTTGCCTCGGTCTTTTATTCGCTGTCCTTGTCTACGTTCGGCAAACTACAAAGGCGGGCGCGAGGCTCGAAAACGTAGTCCCTGACTCTACGAGTGTCAGGTTTAGCTTCCTTGCGGTCTGACACTTGTGGAGAATATACTGCATTGCGGTCTTCCGAACGTCGGCACCTCGATCTGGCGGCCAAATGTGACTAAGTTGTTTATTACTATAATTCGCCGAACCGAGACTTCGTTGCGTCCTAATCAGGTCGCAACACAGTAGTTACCAATAAAAAAAATTCCCAAACTTCTTCTTTTTTTCCATACGTTTCAGGATGGTGTCCTCTCTTAAAATAAAATAATTTTAAATAACATTTCACCCAGGTGTGCTTCACGATCATAATTAAATAAAGCACAACTCTAGCTCCAATCCATTTGATAATGGAGCATATTTCAAAATCGATATCTTTCACCGACAATTTCTTTCACTAACAATTGAAACATCGAAATTTAAACATCACCCCTCGCTTATTGCTTCTTTTCCGGTGTCGACTAAACAATTGCGTGATAAAGGAAGGAGAGGGGAGAAACGTAGCGAGGAGAAAATTACCTGGAAATTAGAGCGCGACTGGGGAAACAACGACGAACGATTTCTACGTGCGCCTCTCCTTTAAAGCGGGCGCGATACAGAACGCGCGATGATTGAAGCGGGCCGAGTATTAGAATTTTGCATCGGGCCGCTCGGCTTGTCATCGGAAAGTCGTCGGGAGCGAGATGTAAAGCAGTCTGTTACGGGACTTTAACGGAGATTCGAATCTACCGTCGCTGCGAATGGAAAGCGTGCTTTTAAAGAAAACGCCCGCCGTCACCGGTTGAAATGCATGCAAAATAAATAACGCGAGGGAAACTTACGGCGCTTTCCGTACGACATCAGTTTATCCTTTCTAAAGCGGCATAAGGATCTTTTTGCACGGTATAATTAAAATCGAGAAACATGTACCTGCTGCTTTCTCGAACTCGATGTTTCTACAGAGTCAGATAAATGTTTCTCAACGGAGCGGAATACGGTATTGGATAGATCTTGATAGTGTTGATGTAATTGTTTTTTCTTTTTTAACCCCTTGAACTGAAATGACGAGTCCAGCTCGTAATCAACTTTCTCGAGCAAACTGACAATGACGAGCTGCACTCGCCAGAAATTATCGAGAGTTGAGGCTTTTTGTACGAGAAGTATATGTAAGTCATAGCGAGTCTTTTGCTTTGATACATTTGTTTGCATGCTTCTAGTAACAGTTTGAATGTAATTTGTACAAATCTATGCAGCTAGTATCGCGTAAAGTAAATGCACGACACGACACCCTAACGAAGTGCAATAGCGGTTATTTTACTAGCGATATCCGTCTATAGAAGTGATATATTTTTTCGGAGGTGTTGAATCTTACGCATTTACGTGAGCTCGCCTCGGTCTAACAACAAACATTCATGTAAATGTATGAAACAAATATTATTTTTACTAATAACAAATTATTTGAGCAACAAAACCGTAAGTTTCTATATCAATCCCTCCTCTTAAAAGTATGAAAATTAAATTGTCTGCCTGAGCAGTGCTGCCTGAAAATAAATTGCAGTTCAACGGGGTTAAAGGGACTACGGTGAAGATGATTTTGAAAAATTTGGTTAGCACTTAATGGTAATTTGGCGTATAGAGCATTTAGTGATGTATGTAGTACAGTTCACTGTAAGTAGACCACCTTAATGTTATCCGTTCGGTTGACGAAGAAGCACATTAGTGGAACGTGGGCGAGGAGCAAAAACGACACAAACTTTTCTTTCTGTGATCAGTTTCTTCGATGTTTTGTAAATTTAGTGGTATTTTTACATTGTAAATTATATAAATTTGGTAGTATTTTTGCCACTGTAAATGGTATCAATTTGGCGGTATTTTTAACACTATAAATTACATAAATTTGGTGGTATTTTTGTCACTACAAATGCTATAAATTTAGTGGCACATTTATCACTATAAATGTTATAAATTTAGTGGTACCGATAGTAAAATATCCAGAAAAATAATTGTATCCTTAAAATTGGAAAAAGGTAACAAAGACAGAAACAGTGTAATATTCTGTATTTATTGAAAGAATAATTTCCTTCACTCTCTTCATTTTCTTCATCTGTGACGCCATAGTGATACTTTTTTTTAACGAAATGATAAATTTACTTCGGTCTTCCTTTGAATTTACATTTACTTTGGATCAATTCATTTACTACAATTACTTTAAAATTTGTTAAATTTTATTAAAATTACTTTAAAGGATAACTTTGTCTACTTATTTAAAGCTTCAAGAAGGACATTAGGGCGACACTTTTTACAACAGCACCTTGTTGTAACACTGTACTGTACATAGAAACGATTGAACGTTCTTCCAATATCTACTCAAATTCTAAATGAAAATGACTGAATGTATAATAAAAATTTCAAAGACATATCCACGTTTATCTAGTTGAACTATACTTAACAACAAAGGCACACATTTCTCAAAGTTACCAATTAAATTAGAGACTCAACCGTAAACAATACTTCATACAGTAAATAAGCATGCAAGACGCGAATTATTCGTCAATTACAGAATTAAATTTTCCATTTAATTTATTTCATTAATCGAAATATAATAAATCAATTCAACTGCTAAGAATAAAATGCCGTTTTCTTCCCTAAATTAATCTTCCCTAATAAATATAACAAATTAAATTGTAAGTAAAATTATTGCAATTTAATTTCGACTTAAATCTTGATTTATCCTGCTTACAGCTTTATTCAATGCATTAAAAAGTAACTTCGCGATGTAACCATCAACGAGATTCACGGCACGCTTGCATTGTTTCCGAAATATCGTAAAAAAGTCGATCGAGTTGAATGGAGGACCAAGGAAAAGGAACGAAAACGGGGGAAACGGAGAGAGTGGCCGAAAAGAAGGGTGCACAAAGGACAAAGGGAGTCGTTCCACAGTCACAAGGTTACATCGTGCTGTATATTCGTATTTTTAGAGCATCCCCTATACTCTCCGCGCTATTTCAGAGCATCGGTCGTTTCGCAAACGGGACACAGCTCGAAATCCGTAGCACTTAAGCTCGTAACCTTAACGTTTGTTCTCACGCAACCTCGGATGCGACTGTTTTTCGTTTCAAGGCTTCAGCGATACAGCCGCGAAAATGCTACCAAGGACACGTTTCTCCCGGTTCTGCATTTCACAGACAGCAAATCTACCATCCAATTCCTCTTGTCGCGTGTTCCTGGCCTACTGGATAAGACAATGCTACTTTTTTAACATACAAACATTGTTTCCCTGCTCTTTGTGCTACTTTGCGAATTTATCGTAAGTCCGGATAAAGAAACTATCGGATTAACACAAAGTAATGTCGCTTTTTAGATTATCTCGTAAGTAACGTCGCTTTTCATCTCGGTTCGATGTTCGTACACGTCGAAAACAAAATTTTTCTATTTCGTTCCAATTACATTTCTGCGAAGTTTCAAATTTTTCGAATTTTTGGGTTACTGAATTTCCCTTGTGTAGAGCAAGTTTGCTACGAAAATATGGGTCTGAATATATCTTTGCGTGAAAGATTTCAAAGTATACGAAGGAAAAGGTAAGTTAATAGAAATGAAGTTTTGCCAATCGAAATGAATGTATTTTTATGCAAATTCGTATTTTCACGAGTGCAATTAAAAAAAAATAGAAGCTAGATAGGCAGCTGTTTTATTCGACAAATATTACAATAAACACTATATTTTCAGTTTATTTGTATATTTTTGCTTATTATGTGCATTCTGTGTATTTTTGTGCCTTCAAATTTTTCAGAAATGCATACAAATCCGCAGTCTACTTGTCGCACATATGTGTAACAGAATAATGTGGACATAAGACGATTTAATTCGACAATACAAATGGGAAAGTTATCGAAGGACAATAATAAATGTTTATTCAACGAAAACGCGTATAAACATTTGACGTGAGTGAAACAAATATCTATGGTAAAAGATTGCTATTCACAGTGACTGTATGAAGAAAAAGGAGAAAATGACGTTATCATCTAGCTTATTCTGCAATCTGACTGAATCTTCCTTCTAGTGTGACGGTTTCAAAAAATCGATTTTTATTTTTTTGCATATATCGAAGGTACAACTCTTTAAGAATGTACTCCTGAAGTTCTATAGTTGTATTCGATAAAATAACGAAGTTATAGCTCGTTTAGTGTGACACATCAAAGGAGAATCTAAATTGCATTGAAAACTTTAAACGCGTTTTTCTCGGAACCGTTTTCTGAAATGGTTGCCACGATCTGGCAAAAACTACTGAACCAATCGAACTCAAATTTTGCACATGGCTTCGGAACATGTGTGGCTATGGTCGGTAGTAAAATTATGCCAAAATGTATACTTTTCTGATTTTTAGAGCCTCTGAAAGACGAAAAAAAGTCGAAAAAATCGATACTTCGTATTCAAAGTGCCGCCATTTTTTTAATTTTCAATATTTTTCTTTTATTCTACTACCGACCATAGCGACATGCATACTAAATAAGAATCAATTGGATCTTTTTATTTTTGATAAGCGGAACAGCTCAAATCGTGGCAACCATGGACCTACTTTTTTTTTTCATACTCCTGTTTGACGTGTTCCACAGCAGCCATAGTTAATTATTTTTCAACAAAAAAAAATTTGTACTGATTCTTCAAGGACAAGTAAATGCACAGGAACAAAGCTCATGTTAATAACTTTTACCGTACTTCTGTAATAAATTAGCAAAATAATAAATTAGCAAAGAAGGCCTAAAGAAACGGCCGTCACACTAGAAGACCCCCTTAAGCAATCTTAACCGTTTGAGTGCCAAATCATATTCGACATCGAAAAGTGTCACCGCATCGGGCCACGAAGTGTAAATTTTATTCTATTTTTTTATAAAAAATTGCACATAAATCCTGCACATAATCAATTTTGCCTTTGTTTCGTGTTATTTCCAAATAGTCGTATTCAGGAAAA
>NW_017100410.1:11640-53668 GCF_001263275.1 Habropoda laboriosa
GGCCTATAGAGGAACAGAAAGAAAAATGAAACTACACGTATCTGGGAAAAGGTAATCGAAGATGTCGATTATAAATGATAGAAAATGGCCGTTCAATTAATTACCAGTGTCGACTAAAACTTGACACTTTTCGTTTAAAAAATCATCAAACAGCTAAGAAAACCATTTTTTTTTTTTGCATAAAGCAACGTGTAATATTTAATATAAAATTTCCCAAAAATTCAAGTAGACTTTTATGTAATAATTATGTTTCAAGAAACACAGAAAACTTTCTTTCAGAAAGAAAATCTACAACGTATTTTACTATTTACACTAACGAGAAAAACAGACAGTTTACAGACACAGACTATTGCACGACTGACTCGGTTTTGTTGCTCGCCTCTTATTTATATAATATGTACACAGATGTTTCGGGAAAGTTCCCGGTTATTCCAAACAAAACAAAAGTGAATATGTTTATATATCTCCCGTGGTTCGAGCAATTTCCCGAATGCCATCGAAAGAAGTAGAAAATTCGTTACAGTGTTAAAATATATTCAAATTTTTGAAGTCAATAAAATACTCATTTTCTATCATTAATTTCCCGTTAATTCGAAGACAAACTGGAGTCGAATTAATAACGGAATTATATACAGTGTTAATTAGGTTATTTGCCAACTTCTCTATTTACTACGATTTCATTCCGAAGTTTCAAGTCATTCAACCCTTCGTCAATATTACCGGAATCTCCTATCTGTGACAAATTGCGTAACTGCAAAATTGTACATTGCGGTTGTTGAATAATCGAGGTGATTAATAAACCGAAAGTGAAAAGTTTTAACAAGTTCTCTCCCCTGCCTCTCTTCACGAGCTCCTTTTTTCATTGTTACTCGGCCTGCTCTTATTAATTCCCTCCACTTGTCACGCTATCCTCGTGCACGAAACCCTCTTTTATTTCTGTAGCACAGCTGATCTGTCTTTCTTCAATTACGAAATCCTCTCCTCTCGAGGCGAAGGAAATTCATCGGCGCAACGAAATTGTTCGAGTTGCAAGAACCGCGAGAATAGCGAAAATAGGGTAAGGGGAGTCGCAAGGTTTCGATTAGGGAATGAGGTGAAAGAAGGAAAGTATTCTCTAAAGAAAGAGGAAAAGGAATGCAGGCTACGTGGAGAGGAGGAAGAGACATGGGGAGAAAGATACAAGGAAGAAAATGTGGGGACAATGTTAGGAGAGGAAAGGAAAGAACGGGTTTAAAGGGAGGGAGCAGAGGAAGCAGATGGAAACGGAGCCAAAGAAAGAAGATTAGTCGGTGAGATGGAGAGCATAAGGGTAGTATACAACAAAGTATAGATGATAAAGAATAAGTTGGAATAAGAACATGATAAGGATAAGGTAAGAATAGGATAAGCTAATTTATAGTATATATAAAGGAAGTTTGTAATCCTGAAGGGAAAACAATAAAGCACAATACAAGAACCTCCGTTATAAAAGCCTCTATTAAAAATTAGTTTCTCGCTCATTTATCTCGTAAAATTCTCTTCGACCTTGTCCTTGCTTTGTCCACGCTTTTTCTCATCCACAGCGTTTTCTTCTCACCCTCCATTATCGCGGATAATTTCCGTGCAAGCCTCCCTTTTTTACTAAACTTTCTCCTCGATCCTTTTTCCTTTTTATTTCAATTCTCCTTTTTCTCATTTGTCCCGTTTCATTTTTTTTTCTCCCACCCCTTCGTGTGGCTCCTCTCCCTCGCGTTTCATCCTCTCGCCTCTTCAACTCTTTGTCCTTTTTGTCCCTCTTCCTCGTTTTTCTCCGCTCTTTCTCTCTCTTCTTCGGAGTTTTCCGAGGAAAGTGAATAGAGAGAGAGAGACGAGGGGCGGGAGAGCGTCTTAATCAGATCAGAAGCGGACGCGGAGGGAAAATAATTAATGCGAATAAGATTAGGAGACGGGATCTCTGCTCAGATAAACTTTCTAATTATCCAACGTCGTTTCGGGGCTGGACTTGGCGTTCCTTACCTCTTGCTAGATGCCTATCGCGATCCTGGGTCTCGCGAGAGCGTTTGCCGTGTTTCCAACGCGTTTCCAACAGCCACCGGAGGAATCATCCGTCTCTGATGAAGTCCCTGTAACAGACGATACTGATTCCGTACCCCTTATCGCGCGGCTCTCTGGGCTTCTTCAACTTGCCTTCTTCTTCCTCTTCTTCTTTTCCGAACCTAAATCCTTCGCAATCGCGCTATCAAATTACCTTTTAGTTTTTACAATTAGCGGAATAGATTGGTATTGTGCTCGCTGTTGGAAGGTGGATTCATCACTTAGGAAAATGACTTCTGAATTGGACGCACAATGGGTCACAGAATTAACCCTCCGTATACTGTGCCGGAGTCACAGGTTTCGCAGTCGGACATGTCGTTTCGCAAGCGATAACGCACATAATGTGAGATTCCCAATCTGAAGACGATCGCCTGCTTCCTATAGACCCAGCGACAAAATAACAAACGACAATTCAGTCTTTTGTAGCGTTCCGTGGAAGACGTATGCGATATTTCTCTTCATAAGCTTCTTTCTCTTGATATTTTCCTGTTTGTATCGTAGAATAAATATCCTTTTTTTATAATTCACATACAACACACCGATTCAGTAGCATCCGTGAGAAAGAAGCGCGGGGAGGAGATCGTAAATATGTATTCGTAACATATCGGTGCTAGTCAGAAGTGACTCCGAAATAGGACTCCGCGGTTCAGTACTCCGAAGGTTAACTATAGAATAACTTTTTCAAAATTGGACCAAACGACTTGAGTTTTTTCGAGAGTTAGAAAGATTAGTTTACTAGATGACGTGTGCTGCGTCCAAGATACCGCAACTCTATTCGAATTTTTCTGGGTCGTAAATCCCGCTTACGCTCGATCGCGACGGTCACTTGAGGCGTTGATTATCCGATCGTTTACCGATAATCTCTTTGAAATAATGAGTCTATAGGTGAGTTTTCATTGGTCGGACCGAATTTGGTCCCCCAAATGTGCCTAACTCGTTTATTGTGATAATCCGCCAAGCTCTAATGAGGTTGCAACAACGTGTACAAATAATTTTGAAAAAATTGCAATTGGTGGTAATAGCGAAGAAAATAGCGAAGGTGGTTTTTACACCTGTAATGATAATTTAAAAAATTATTGTAGATTTAAGTCAGTTACATATATACTGAAAATTTGATCGAAATCGGTCGATGCAGTAACAAGCGACAGGCATCGAAATATGTAAGAATTGTTAGATTTATTACAGTTGTAGCCCAAGAGTCGTGCAAACTGCGATTTTTGCCATTTTTAACTGTTTACAGCTCGTAGTAACGTTAATCGATTTTTTCTATATTCATTACTGTAAATAAATTTCGAAATGGGATTGAATCTAAACAAAGCTTTCCAGCAATTAACTAAATTACGTCACAAGTCACGCGATATATTTCACTCGCAATATTTTATTTTCATTGCTTTCTCGAAAACACCTTTGAAAGTGTTTTCTAACTTAAAATTTTGAAAGATTTTTGAAATTATTCTTTTCTATACTAAATTAAAAGAATTCTACGTTAAACCTTAAATTTTTTCTGACAAATAATGTGTGCAACGAAATGCGCACAGCGATAAAGCAACACTGTCGAAAAGTTTAATTAACATATACCCATCGGTAAATAGGTCTGGTCGGTAATGGAGATTTCTAACGTTATCAAATGTCAGATGTCGTTAAATAAATTGTACATCGCTGTGTCCGCGCGACGTTTCCAACGATTGTTCGCGATTTTTAACTCCGCTCATTCCAATTAAACATTTTTCCATTAGTTTTATTCATTAAAAGCGAAAAGTTGAACGCAACGAATTCCACTCTACGCACGTGTCACTTTTACACGCTGCAATGTTCCAATTATTTCCCGTTCCCTTTCATCCTTTTCTTCGCAGGCGGTCGCCTGCACCGGCTTGTAGATTCGTGAATAACACGTTTCGATGCTACCACGTCGAACAAACATTTTTTATTAGTCGTCGAGCGCCCGGTTGTGCCGTAGGAAAAAAACTTTTTTTTAATTTCCTGCATACTGGAGTATAATAAAAAAATCAACCACGCCGCGATTGTTGAATATGCTTTGGTTCTCCTTGGCGATACGCGAAAATGCGAGATACCGTCTAACCATCCGGCGAATATTATTAGTTTTCAACAGCTGTTTACATTTTTTCGTAAAACGTGCGGTACGTATGCACATTTCGTGGAATTTTTATCGCTAGACTCGTTAGAGCTTGACATTTGATCTTAATCCTTTAGCTGGGTTCAGCTGGAAAACAGAAATTGAATCTCACCGGTTTTCTAATTAAAAATGAGTGAAAATTGTAAATAGTTGCTTTATTTTGAAAATTAATAATTCTTGGATGAATGTACTGTTGTGTTCTATTTATTTTAGAAATTAATCATTCTTCAGGGAATATATTATTGTGTTCTGAGTATTTTTCTTTTTTATACGTGGGGAAATCCTCATGGACACCCTGCCCCCCTCCCCCGGGGGCGGGGTAGTGCCGGATTCTTACCGGCTAAAACCCCACGGTGGCCATCCTCAACTCCAAGGCGCCGCCGGGACCACGCCGGCGACGCCCCCACCGCGAGCCGCGTGCAATGGGCTGCCGAGTCCCCCCTCCACAGCCCTGCGGCCCCGGCCGCCGCGCAAATACTTGGGCATGCTCCGCCCCTCGTGAGGGAGGCGGGACTTCCCCGCGCAGGCGGCCACCAACTAGAACCCTGTGGGAGGAGCGGTACGCCCTCCCCCGGGCCCGTGCACTCGGGTTCCTCGGGGTCGTGAATCCCCGTACCGCGACCGATGGAAAAAGTCGGCCGCGGCCCCTGAGGCCATCGCCGGACCAGCCGTGCGAGGGGGCAAGGGTGCCTCGGAATTTCCACAACCGTACCGCGGACTAACCAAGGTCAGTCCGCAGCCTCTGAGGACGTCGCGCTCGACGCCGAACGGAGTTGAGAAATTCCCACCCCGCCTGGCGTCCTCCTTCGTGCTCTAAGTATTGGGGAATTAATGACGTGTTAACTCGTCCTGTTGAATTAAGAAGTTGAGGAAAGTTTGGAAATTTTTTTCGTAGGTAACAGCAGAATGAAAAGTTTCAAATTTTTTAGGAAGATATAAATGTAACTTTCAGCTTTCTTCTCTCATTTTTGGGTTGTAAAAATGTTACAAAATGGAGGAGTTATTGTGAAATTTCTTATGGTGGAATATCGATTGCTGGCCGCCGTCTTGGACAAGGATTGGAACGTCTTAAATAAGATACGAATTTTCTTATAAAATTTACCTATTTAGAGGGAATTAAAGTTTAAAATTGATTCATTTGGAATTCGTGACAGAAATTTAAATTATGCTACATAAAAAAGCATCGAAAATTTCGAAAATTTGCTATGTCAATTTCTTATGAATCACACTTTCTGGACATTTTCAACTTTAATGCAAATAGCAATAATATTTAAAATCATTGAACTATGTTTAAACAAAAATAGCAGCACCTCATCTTTTTTAATAAAAATATTTACAGATATATTTTATTTCATGGTCAAAAGGTTGCATTAAAAATTGAATACTTTATCTTTTCGACTTCTACATAATTAAAAAAAAATTTCCTTAATATTTTAACCACAAATCCCGAACAGAATCGCAAAGTAGTTCTCTTTTCCACAGTTCCAGGAAATTGTCACGAAGGTTTCAGCCTAAACAAATTAAGGATTCACAGCAGGAGGGATACTATTTATACTTGCAGTCTGTTATTCTGCCTGGACGCTCCATATCTAGCTTGATGTATTTGTTTGCACCTATTTGCTCGTTTCTATGCTATTGTTATTTGCAACGAAGATCGATGGGGCTGTTCGCGCGTGCAGCAACTGCAAGGGGGGTTCTGTTCGTTCTGTCGTTGAATTCGCTCAAGTCTACGAATTCTGGTTATTATTTGAGAAATTCTGGTCACTGTTCGGTCACGTTCTTCACGTTTATCCTAAAACCACCCCTGGAAACTTACAAATTTACCATTAAATTTATCTTTCAACGCGATTCTTTGATTCACAGAGAATCTGTTTTTCAACGCTATCGCTTTGTCCAAGTTAACATTATTTCACGAGATTACTCGTCGAATGTTTATTTTAATTATCGTCTCTGACGTCTACACAATTTGTACCCATCGCGATAATTTCGCGTTTCAATAGCGAATAATATTTTCACCCCGATTAACAATTTTACCGATTTACAAGGGACGCGTTACAAAACATTTCTCCGCGCGAAGCTCGAATAAATAAAGCTCTCGTTGCCACGCGGCAGTTCTGCGAATATTCGCGGATTCTCTCTTTCGAAAATTTTCCCGCTCCGGCATTTAACAAATAAGACTCGGTTTTTAATCTCGCGTTTGTTTCTGTTTGCGTATATTCGCCGATTTAACATACTGGAAAACGAACGTACTAAAATGAAAAATATCGAATTAGCCTGGTTTTTGTACAAAAGTTTGCAATGAAATTCGAACACGATGAAAAATCGATCCTCTGGAAAAAATTTTCTTTCACCGGGTAAAATCAAAGATGAAACGGCATTGTCAATTTTATTCACGTAGCTGTGCAAAGGAATTGGAAAATATCAAAAATGCATCGCGCCGAAGTACTGCGAGTTTGGCGCATTGTGCGCGTTTATTGTATTTTGTCGGTTTTGGTTTTCCAGCTAGAAAGTGCCGACAGGCCGCGGCCTGTTTGTTCGCATCTACGCTCGCGTGTTTGTAAATGCATTCCCGCTCGATGACTGCCAGTCAGCCGGCGAACAATACGTGGTTGACTTTTTAAATTCGCTTTTACGTGACGTTGTGTTATCGCGTTGTTATGCTTTTCTATTTGCCACCGCGTCAAACCGCGGACGATTCACCCGGGCAACTGGAACGATCTACTTACGAATTTCTTTCGGTTAACTTTTCAGTGGGGGGGACTCACTGCTCCATTATGGAATAAGTCATTTAATTCGGGAGATTAATTGAAAATATTATTTGAGTTCGATGCTTTTCGGAGAACTTTACCGAAATTTCGTTTAGTTTGTTTTTTGCGATGTTTTTGGAAGTGTTGTCATTTTGAGAACATAAAGTTTATGTATTGTAGTGGAGAAATCGACGAAAAAATGTTGAGCGACCCAACGAGGAATCGAACGCGGGACCTTCGGCTTAGCAAGCCGAGGCTTAACGCACTACGCCAATTACTCCCTCTCTATTCTCCTTTTTCGGTTTCCTATTTGGGTACGGAGGCCCCAACACTACAGTAGTATCTGAATATTTTAGCGGCTAAGTAGTTTTAAGTTGAAAGGCATGGGGAAGGTCGTAGCGCAGGACCTCCGGAAGAACCCATGCGGTTGGCAGGCCCAGGCCACGTTCTGGGTTCGCTCGAGGCCCGCTCGAGGAAAGGGGGTGCGTGTTGGGCCTCGAGAAACGGGAAAACATGACCAAATGTGGTCATAGGAAGAGTGGGAAGTGTGTGCGAGGTGGGGAAATGCTTCCTCGTAATTAAAAAGGGAAGCATTTTCTCGGAACGAGGATTGTTGATTGGATGAGAGTTGTTTTAGTTGTTTAACCACATTAAATCGTATTACAGTCTCACACGCGTTAGTTTTAGTCATAAATTGTTTTTATATATTCTATATTAATAAACCATACCATCTTTTATTTGACTACGGTACGTTTATAGAATCGATATTGTTCAGTGTTTCTGTTAACCCTTTAACATATGACAACATATGCCAGACTCGTGGCAGAGATTCTGGTGAAGATGTGAGAGAAATCGTTATATTAGTAAGAAGAATTAATTGCAATCCTAACTTTCGTCTGAATTTGTAAGACTGCAGATTACGAAGTGTAATTAATTCGTGACAGATTAGTTTTTGTTACCTGATACAGTACTAAAATATAAAATGGCTGACGCTTAGATGCATAGTCAGAAAAGAAATCATAGGTTAAGGGGTTAATGTAGTAGTTTGTAATGATGCTTCGAGGTGACAATTGACAGAATACGAGTGGATGTAGTAATTATATTCTTATTTTGATACAATCGTCTAAGACCGGGGTTCCCAAAGTTTTGCCTAGGTGGGCCAAATTGTAAATTCGAAAATATTTGGCGGGCCATTAAGACAATTACGGCCATTGGCCGTTAAGGCAATAAAATATATACAATCTATGTAATAACAAGATATATTACATATAAAATTTAGTACTTTTTTAACTGAACAATTTTTAATTATAACACGATAAAATTTATTGATTTGTTTGTAAAAATGTAAATTATCTCTGTAAATTCAAGATCGCGGCTGATCTGCCATCGCGGGCCGCACTTTGGGAACCCCCGGTCTAAGAGTTGCCTCAGATATTTTTGCATTATAGTCAAATTTGACTGTTCGATAACTCTAATAATTCTACAACAATCTTTATAACGTTTTATTTCCAGTTGTAGAGGAATTAACAAAATTTTCGTCTCACAGAGATTTTCGAGTAACCGATGTTCCACTGTATCTACGAACGTCAGTGTACCAACGCGTAAATCAAGGGAACAGCGTAATTCATCGTTGATAGGGGAATTAAAGGGTGAAAAGTATTCGCGTAACGTTCGAATAAATAGCGCACGAATAGAATTCGCCGGGGAGAAAGAAAACACCAGGACTATTTTCTTCGTCGATGTTTACCCGTCCCTTGAATATATCGTCGCCGATCGTGAATTTATCTAGCGGAATAATACCGGTCGTTCCGCGGATGGCTGGAGTCACGGCACTACCCCTATCGTCTAGTTCTTAGCCTTGACGGCACAGCTTGGTAATTCGACGAAGTATCACGCGCGTCTTTGCCCCTCGGTCTAGGGGCAAGGCCGGAAGGAACGTTGTATTTTCTCGCGTGCACTACGACGGATCGTTCGTCGAAGCAATTTTCGCCCTGCGAAACACTTTTCCCGGTAGTCGATGTGATCATCCGATTGTGTCCTAGTCAGGTTTCTCTCAGGCTGTTAAATGTCGAGGGTATTTTTATTGGATAAGTCGAGGAATTTTAAGTATCGCTAATTTACCAACCTCAATTTCTTCGTGTAAATGTTCGTTTTGAACAGTTTAGAAAATTTGTGAAAAAAGGTATCATAGCTACTATCTATCGTTAAGGCGTTCGCTATTACGGTTCTGTCCAAGTATCGTCCCTTATCCTTCGAATTGTTTTGATTTGCGTTCTTCATATCTGTATTTTTATCAGTTTTACATAATACGATGGCTGCCTGCACTTATACACACACCTAATATTCATTAAATACTCCAACTGTGTATTTTCTTGCATATTATTGCACATGGTAGAGAACGTGTTGAGTAACTATTAAGCTTTTCTTATGAAATTTAGTATTTTCTCAAGTATTAATTTTACTTCTCAAATATTAATTAATAATACTTAACTTTACTTTACTAATTTCTTAATTCTACAGAAAAATATTTAAAAGATTTCTATGAAAAAAGTTTTGTTACTTTTGATAAGAAACTACATGTATGTGAAAGTTGAACTGGTCAACAATGAAAAAATGCTTGTGAAAAATTTCCCTACTTAACACCATTCCAGTTTGAATGTATTTTCCTCACAAATCTACCACTTACGAGAAAAACGCTGGAAACTAATGTAGGATGTGAATAGGGAGAAGGGAGCAACAATGGGTCAACGTTGTAAGATTTAATAAAGAAAATAGAAAAAAACAAAATGATAGATACAAACGACTCGGTGGCCACTTAACGACTGCCTCTTTCGCTCGTCTCGCGCCTAACTGACACACCGCTCTCACACGCACAGCCGTCGTCTTTCGGTAGCTTTTGTCTAGCTACCGCTGCGCTAGATCGCCCCACACTAATAATCTGAACACCCTGTATATTTTTACCAATAAATGAGCCACTCAGAAGCCAAAATCACCAACTCCACCGAATTAAATTTATTCATTTTTCTTATTTACGAAGAGTTGAGCACCTGTTCAATTCTGACACGTTGTCGAGAATCGATGGATGGAGTAGCGACTGTGTGATCGCCTGAACTTTTTGCTTCTAACTTTCAATTTGTTCTGTCTGTCTCGTTGGCGCTTTGCCCCGTTCAGCCCTCGCATTTCCCCTTCCAAATGTCGCGTTTGGGTCCCTCGACGGGGGTGAGTTTTGGGTAGAAGGCGAAGACTCCCACTCACGTTCAGGCCTTGGTCACCGCCCAACGCCAACCACTCACCCTCAATGAGGGGGTGTTTTGCGCAAAGTACGCGTCACCTGGGCTTATGGGACAAACCCAGGGTAACGGTACCGCTCGCTCGCGAGAACGTGCCTGGGCTCGCGCGGGTTTATGATACGTCAATTGCTATTGAGATGCACGAAGAAACTCCAAATTCTCCGCTTTTATGAGAGGCTTGGAGCTCTCCTGACAATAAGGAATAACTAACGAACGAAAACATTAAACGCGTATTCAAACCTTAATCTGAAAAATAGCAGAGTCGCGTCCGTATCGTAAACCTGGTCTAACTTAAGTATCCTTAACAGCACCCAAGCATGTGCTTTGATACCAAAATTAAAAGAATTTGAAAAAGTGGAGTTAATCACTTTGGATTCTGCGTGGTTCATATGACACTAACTTTCGCGAAGAAATGTAATTCAAATCCTATAATACTTTCTGTACGAACACGGTAGGTGTCCTAATACTTATGAGTGGGGCTTTATGCACCAATAGAAATTTTCTTTTCAAGATTACCTTTAGATTTTCATATCGCACTAACTTTGGCGAAGAAACGTAACTTAAATCGTACAATAAAAAACACGATAGGAGCTCTGTTACTTACGAATGTGCACTGTATATCTCGCTGCAATACGGTGTCGTCTTTATTCGTATCCGCACTTGGACACTTCAGCGTTCAGGAATGGTGTCGCGGTCTCACTGTTCGCGGCAAATGCGCCCACCTGCATTTCACCACTGGCAGGCCTCTGCGGGTCATTTGTCATTCGAAATAATCGGACGATCTCAGAGTGCGGCTAACCGCTTCGTTAATTCAATTTCCGTGATCCACTTTGACCCGGCACAAGAAAGGTACAGGGAAATTTCTACAGTTTGGATAATCGTTGCGCGTTATATCTTCAGCTTCGTAGATGTTGAAGGTCTCTGCGTTTGAACAATTTAGAGAAATTGGAGTCTTCTTATACGGGGTGAATCACCTAGCATGATCACCTTAGATTATTCTGTTGTTGATCGACAAATAATTCCAGGAGGCCTTTAAAAGAATTATAGTACATTTCTTTTGAAGTTTGGAAGGTTACAAGGTTATAATTTCTTTTATGCCTATCTTTCAGCGGATGTTAAAACGAGTCCGACGAGCGTCAAAAATATCTTTGTTTTCCATCTGAACTACAAAAACTGTGAGAAAATATTCTAATGATAAAAAAAAGTGCAAATATCATACAAAGACTTAAGCAGTCATTTATTACTTCCAAAAGGCCTTTAAAAGGATTATAGTAAATTGTTTTCCAAGTTTTCAAAGTCATTTTCAATTTTTTATAGATAAACTTTTTTCTACGGTTAAATATTTAACGGTATTTGTCGTTTGGTAATTCTGCTTGATATGTCTAGTGTTGTACAAAAAATATTTTAACAAATTTACAATAACTTTTCTATTCTCTACTCAGTTAGAGCGAAGGTGAAGAAGATATGGAGTCATGCTAAAAGTGAGGTGGTAAAAAATTAAGAATCAAGGAAGAACCTCTTTCGAGGCCTGTTGCAAGCTTAGAATTTCAATTTCTTAACGCTTTCTATTGCTCACTTATGCTTCAACGTTACCAAACATTACGAATCACCACCGAGTATTTCTTCTAATACTTCAAACAGCTACTAAAGCTCCCATGTATTCTAAACTCGGTTCTGCAGTTCTAACTCCTTAGGGTAGTAATAGCTGCATTTCACCTGAACGATGTAACAAACGAGACGAGTCATACTATGCCAGAGTTTCAAGTGTGATTAAAGAATGTTTGGGCTAGAGCTATAGACGCGTGAACAAAGAGTATGTAGTCCACAATGTTAAGAGTGGAAGGAGAGTGTTTGAGATTATGAGGTGAACGAAGAGTGCGTCTAAGAATGTCTCTTTAACGAACCAGAAGTGCTTGTGTTTCTTTATTTAACCGTAGAATGACGGATCAAAGATGACCCATTATCAATTTTCAAAAGGTGAATTTGTACAGGACAGAAATACGTGGGCACCCTTCGAAATAGAGTAACTTTTTTAAAATTGGGCCAAACGACTTCAGATTTCTTGAGAAGTTAGAAGGATTATCTTACTAGATGATGTGAAGAAAAATTTTTGCAAAAATTGCAATTTACAGGAATCGCGAAGAAAATTGTAAAGGTCACTGTTTACAACGTTTTCATCTGGGCTTGTAATGAAAATTGAAAACATACGTTTTGTAGATCTATGTCAATTATACACTCAATTGTAACGTATTCAAAAAGCTCAAACTGTTCGATCTAATTTAAAAAACAGTTATTCTGCTTTGAAGGGTCTTCACGTATTTCTGTCATTGCGTGTATATAATTGAAAGGTGATTGAAAAATTGCATCCATTTCGATGCAAATAGAAGTACGTATACACTAGAGCTGTTACTTAAGAGATACCCGGGTTACTCGTGAAATACCCGGGTAATCAGAAATTATCCGGGTATCTCATGGGACGAGATAGCTGAGAGTGGATATCTATTATTCCTGGATTGTTTGGGTACTTAGGTATATGTAGTATCGGGGCCTCCATGCCCAAATAGGAAATCTCGAAGGGAGAATAGAGAGGGAGTGGTTGGCGTAGCGCGCAAAGTCTCGGCTTGGTAAATCGAAGGTCCCGAGTTCGATTCCCGTTGGGTCCCTCAATATTTTTCCGTCGTCGGTTCCTACAAATGGGGGCTCGTCCGGGATGGAGGCATCTACGGCTGCACGAAGCCCCAGGCGCTGTGAGATGAAAACATCTCGAGGGTTACACGTCTCCCAAAAATGCGTTGTTTCGGCTGTGTGCAACTGTGTGGGGGAGTGTGCCCGAAAGTGTTGAGTTGTGTTGCACTGAGGACATTCGAGGGCGAATGTTAGCTCAGGATGGCCGAGTGTAGTATCGGGGCCTCCCTGCCCAAATAGGAAACCGGCAAGGGAGAATAGAGAGGGAGTGGTTGGCGTAGCGCGCAAAGCCTCGGCTTGGTAAACCGAAGGTCCCAAGTTCGATTCCCGTTGGGCCCCTCATATACATATATGTGTATGATATGTGTAAAACAATAATAAAAGAGTGACGGCTTTAGCCGTGGACGGTCAGTCGTAAGTGACCCTTTGACGTAGGAGAGTACGTCATTTTCCTAGACGCCCTACAATTGTTTGTTTTCATTTCTTACAATAGTAATTGCCGACAACGCCAGCGGTAGCGGCCATCGAGATTTCGACTGTCTTACGTACATATTCGAGTACTCGTGAGATACTCGGGTCGATCGGGTTATTGTCATCTACCCGGATATCTCATGGGGACTCGAATATCCGGTTAAAAGTAACAGCCCTAATATACACGAAAATATATAGAAAATAAATTCGAAAAGTTACGAACTATAATACTTACCAACATCGAACATTCACTTTTTCCTTTGAAAAGTTGCCAATGGATCATTGTGACCCTGTCAAAACGCCACGTTGAAACGCCACGAACCCCACAAGACTTTCAAATTTTCATACAAAACTTGTTTGTTTACAACGCGTTGTAACTTTCGAAGAAGTACCCAAGGCCGTTTCGAAGACCGTTAAAATGTAAGCACCCCTGGTGTATTACATGCAGGCCGCATTAAATATTAACAATCTGCACAGGCAGGGAGGTTACGTGTGCGTGCAAGTGAATGGTCACTGTTTCGGCGACAGTACACGTTGAATATTGCGGATTATATAGGTGTTCGTTCGCTTTAAAAGTGGCACACTCGGTGCACGTACGCGTGCACACGCGAATTATTTATCTGTGTGCTCGTAGCAACGTATATACGTATATATAATGCGATCCGCGAGTATGTCTGCCCGCGCGATATTATGCCGCTTTTTCAAATTCTCCCTTTTGACGTCGTTCTCCCTCTTCCTCGTATTTACAGTCGTTACTGGAGTTCAAATTGAATTTCATTGGAAACGTAGGTTATTGTGTACAACCTAACCTAGAAAAGGGTGTGACCTAACCAAAAAGAAGGCATTGTTACCCCCAATCTTCGAGAGCGATTTTTACCCCTTTACTGTGTACAAAAATACATGTCGAATTTTTTTGGGGGAACTATTGTGTATCAAAGTTTCATCGAAATCGGTGATTATCAATTTGGGATATTTAATTAATTAATACCATTTGTATTTTTTTTTTTTTTTTTACAAAGCGTGTAGAAGGAAAGCAAAGCAATTCCCCATTCGAAAGATTTGTATCATATTTATTTTGCTTTGCAAATGCTCTATGGGCTAAAGAATGGGCAGATGTTTAAGAAAGTAATCAACAACTAGAAATTAGTAATACAATTATGAATAAACGTAAATACACATCTTCAATATTAAACTAAAGTGATATTCGAATTCTATGAAACAAAAGCAATATCATTAAGAGTAAAGATTTTTTTGTAGTCTCACATTTTGTACTCCTTAATTCTGGTACCCTAAAATTGACTGTCAATGACCACGAAAAACACACAATCACCCAAAACTTCTGGATCACCGTGCATTGCAGATTGTACAAAAATTCCGACAAAAGAAAATTAAGAATGTTCTAACCAAGTTTTTTTTATCGTTCAAATCAATCGAAACGAGGTAAATTGCTATCGGTCCCCACAAAATAGTAGGTAAGTTCTCACAATCGGGGAGGAATTACATAAGACAATGCCCGAAGAAAATAGCCCTTCATAAATCATTAAAATTGATGGGAACAACTTTGTTCTGTCATCTGGCCATCTACATATTCACCTGCTCATTATTCATCCATTTACATAGATCAAAAGTTCATCGTGACCGGTATCTATTAACGGAGATAATTTCGTGAGTTCGTTGTTCGATCGCGTCACGAATGGCATTCATATTCTACGTAGACATCGGTATCGACTGTGAAAAGAAAGGCTCGCTAATTCCGGACAACGAGGAAGCTAACTTTACAATCTTCCTAATTACCCATTCGATAATTATTTCACTCGGTCTTCTCCATTCTATCTCGATATAAAATCAAACGATATTCTTATCTGTACAACGAAAGTGCTAGGTCTGGTACACGTCGTAAGCGTCGGAGCATCGATACGATCAGAATTAAACACTTCCTGTCTTCATTAAGCAGGCAAACTGGGTCGTTTATATTCGAGTCTAATTATTTCACCCTTCCAGGCGTCCAGAAAATCAGAAAAAATTCTCAAATACCCGTCAAAGCCTCTTCTACATTGTACAATCGTTCGTTAAGTCGAATGTTTGAAACTTTTTCCACGAAAAATTCGTTTCGAAGACGTGCAAGAGTGAAATTTCGCCTGGGTCACAAATGACCCAGGTTACCGACGGAGGATTAAAATGGAGGATAATAATGTGAGAAAAATAGTTATATTAGTAGAAAAAATTCATTGTAATTCTAATTTGCGTTTGAATTTTTAAGACGGAGGATTGCTGAATGTAATTAATCTGTAACAGAAAATGGCTGACGCTTAGATGCATAGTCAGAAAAGAAATCATAGGTTAAGGGGTTAATCGAAGTGAACAGGCGAATTTTTGAAGAGTGCGTTAATACGTGGCCTGTTCCAAGTGAATTAAATTAAGAAAGAAATTTTAATAAGACATAGAAGAGACTACCTTTCATCTCTGACGTACGTTGTCAGCCAGACACTCCATTTCGCGACATAATCGACATGATTAATTCGAGTATTCCGTGCGATTCAGAAGTCAGTTATCATGCCAACAACCGTTTCGATAGATCGCAAGGGGGATTTCGTGTCACCCAGTTTTCACGATCGCTCTCAGAAACTTAAATGGATCAGATATTTCAGTACGCGACGGACTTTCAGCCGAGAGCTATGGATAAATTTTGCATTCTCCTCTTCTTGTCTCTCCCTCCTCTCTCTCTCTCTCTCTCTCTCTCTCTCTGGCAGCTTTTCTACGACCGATTCCAATCGTCTGATCCGTCCATCGTTTCAACCGAGTTACGAAGTTTCAAGTGTACGAGAACGATACGATACGATATGAGTAGAAGCTGCGACTCGAATTATTTATCCGCTTGAAATATTCAAAACGCAGATGATCCGCAATCTCAGTTGTCTCGTGCGTTACTGCTTCTTCGACAAAATCCCAGCGAACCAAGGATCCCCCCGATAGTCTCACAAGCTCGAGCAGGATTTCAAATGTAAACCAGGAATTTATGTCCGTCTTGTAGAAAAGAAGATAGCTCAATACTGACAAGGTACACGATAAGGTATGGGATGCTTTGAGAAGGATTTGCGAAAGGCATCGTGAACAAGATACATACGTTCCGAATATTTAGGAAGACGACCTTTTAATCTGTTATACGAGGTATGGACGAAAAGTTCGTAATGCAAGTGGTGTTAGTCGATTTTTCGCATATCTCGAAAGCTTAACCTTCATTTTGATTTGTGTACAAGTAGTGTACCTTCGTTAGTTTCTCAGTGGATGGCAAAATAAGTAAGAACCACACACTCGAATGGCACGAACGCTATATGCAAAAATGGTGTGAGATAAATGACATTGGACTTAAGGATTTCGAAGAAGAAGTGAGCGATGAATGAGAGCTTCACGTTATCGCTATCCACAAAGTTTCTGTGTCATGCTCGTTATTATTTTTCTATTTAAATTCGTGACAATGTAAACCACATTTTATACATTTTATTCATTTTTTTAAAATAATTTCTTTGGTAATTAATAAGGCAGTAGAAACATACTGTCCACCTCGACAAACAGATCCCTTTTTTATTGCATCTAATAATAATTACCTTCAGCAGAATTGCATTATTAGCTTAAGGTATAACTATACAGTGGCTTAAGTAAAAGAAATCTAACATTCTTTCATATTTCTGAATTTTACAGAAGTTTCACTTTGTCCCTCATTTCTTGGCTTACACCATTTTCGCATTAATCGGCTCATATCGATAACTCTATGGCAATTTCTTCTATTGGGTCGTGTAACCTACATTGCTGTTCGCCATCAGTCCAAATTTCACGATCAGTCGACATGGATTTAGGCAGTTTTAGTAGGCATTTGTATCTAGCCGTCGTCGCAAGTCAAGAAAAATGTCTCGCGATCTTTTCAAAGCAAAGAATTATCATCAAACCACCCTATTCCTCTGATCTCGCTCCGTGTGACTTCTTCCTCCTTCCAAAAGTCAAAAATATCGCGCAATAATAAACAACGAGCAAAAAAACAAAAAAGCTAACATCGACAAAGTGTCGTACGTCTCGGCAATAAGCGGAAACGTTCACAAATGAATGATTAAACGGGTTCTGCAACCAGGTGAGTTGAACAGTCACGTAGTTTCAGCCATGTCGCTTAGCAGGGCTGCGCACATTTTTCCTTCAAACGATCGCTCCTTTTTTCTCTCTTTTTAATCGACAGTGCCGGGCAACTCCGGCCGTTCGATCAAGCCGTAGTTTCAATCGAATTACGTAGTATCGGGTTGCGCAGACTACGCGAAAAGTTTCAAGTGGGGATTGAACATACGGACGAGTGTGGCGCGGGCTTAACAACGTATTTCCCGCTACCAATGTTACGACGCTTAACTAGCGATAGATCTGACCGTGAATGCGTCCAATTGCCTTCTGCATTAGTTCCATCGCTGACGGGCATCTCTCTGCGACCACATTCTCGGCTATTCACCCTAGTAGGTGTACCATGGTTCCCACCCTTTTCCACTTCTCTGCTTCCCTTTTTTTGTTTTTCATTCGTAATCTCTTCCTATCTTGCGGCTCGTTCCTTTTTCAAATTCAGCTCGCGGCGAACACGATTGCAAACGAAAAATTGAACAATAGCGAAAGAGTGATCGTAAACGCGAATGGCGCGAACCACCCTATCCGCGATACACTGCAGCATAGCGAAGTACTTCGCTGCTACTAAATAACGCCGAAGAGTCGTGTAAAGATAATACAAAATTCGGCGTAGGGTGAAATAGTGTTGTGAATATATGTATAAAGTTAGGTTGCAGACGGGTTTTCAAAAATTGGATAAAAATAATTTTGCTCTAGAGGAAAACAGTATAAAATAATATAAAAATGTGCTATTGTAGAAACACGTGCTTTTGCACTCCACGCGACGCCCAGAAAAAACAACGAACCATCCTTGGCGTCCGATAATCCTAATGCCACCCTAATGCAACGACTCAATACAGTAAATTCTCCACAAGTGTCAGTCCGCAAGGAACCTAACCTGACACTTGTAGAGTCAGGGACTACGTTTTCGAGCCTCGCGCGCGCCTTTGTAGTTTGCCGAATGTAGACAAGGACAGCGAATAAAAGATAAGCATGAAACGTGAGTCGGGCAACCAAGCGATTTAAATATCAACAGACTACGTTTTCGAGACTCGCGCGCGCCTTTGTAGTTTGCCGAATGTAGACGAGGACAGCGAATAAAAGATAAGCATGAAACGTGAGTCGGGCAACCAAGCGATTTAAATATCAACTTTTTTAATTTTACGTTTATTTATCCCGAAATTTTCTGATGAAAATGACATCAAACACGACATAATTTGAACAACATTTACTTATTAACACGTTCACTGTCTGGCGTGACAGTGAATAAGTAAATGTTGTTCAAATTATATCGTGTTTGATCTCATTTTCATCAGAAAAATCTCATCAACATGTTAAAATTAAAGAAATTATATTTTTCTATTATGAATTGTCGAGCCGTGAAATCTTGTAAAAGAAACCGAGTGGTGTAGTAGCGTTACACGCCTAACTGGCAGAGAGCGAGAAAACATAGGCGTAGCAATGACGCAGCCTAGGCGTAGGACCATCTGTACTGACACTTGTAGAATCCAAACTGACTGAAGCGTTACACGCTTAACTGACAGAGAGCGAGAAAACATAGGCGCAGCAATGACGCAGCCTAGGCGTAAGGACCATCTGTACTGACACTTGTAGAATCCAAACTGACTGACACTTGTAGAGAATTTACTGTAGATCGCACCAGGAGGAATCACACTCCTCAACAATATGCTATCTTTCTTACAAAGTGTAACACATTCAAATGTAACAAATTTTTTCAGGATAAATGTGTGAGAAGTATGGGCTCGAGGAACCCTCCTCTAGTATTTCACGCGTGGGTTTCAGCTTCAGGAGTTTTAGTGTTAATACTTTTATACTCGGAATTTATGCTGTATTCCGCAGAGTTCGACTTATTGTATTTAATAACTTCACCATAGGAGAGTCTTCACCGTACGATCGATTATTTATTCAAAGTCCTGTGTAGTTCGTTATGCTCGACAAAATTTACTTTCCGGGGGAAAACGATGCGAAGGAAATAGGTTCGGTAGGTAGGAGTTAGGGGTTATTTTGGGGTCCAGGGGTCAGTAAAAGGATGAGGCAACGAGGTCGAGGATCGGTGATGAGTAATGGCAAAGGACGATGTGGAAGGTGTACTGCTTAGGAAGGGAAAGGTCCGGATGACTAAAACCAATATATGTGACAAATGTGGTATACTATCCAATTTGACTATAAAAAATTGGACGTTATATTTGAGAAAACAACATCGATCTCCGTCGATCTGTAATGTCTTTCTTGCAACCATACAACTTTTTTCAGTAATCTTTTTGCTTATTAGTTGCAGTAATGGAGCTAGAACATCCTGTATATGTGTCTGTATAAGTTAAAATGATCGTAAACTGGAGGTAACTGGTGTTTTGTTAATTAATGCAAATAGGGCTGGTTAAATACAGCGGATATCCTTTTAAATAGCTGTATCATCCGTTACCGTGAGTAATTTTTACTTAAAGTTCGTTTAGAAAAAATCTGAAGGGAATCATCGAGTAATCAACTGTATTAACAAACGAGATTATCTTTCATTTACTAAATACGTTTCCATGTATGCCTCGAAAAACTGCACTCCTGCAGGGAGCTTTCCTCTGGCAGTGCTTACTTTGCGTCACAAATTCATCAACTCGATTTAGTATTTCTAAACTTTGTTTTAGTTCGCGTTGTAACAAGGAATTGTAGCCGAAAGGTACTATAACGTTACGATGTAACTAAGTTTCCACTTTTGGATAAAATGTAACTACCAAAAGTAGTTTACCCCCTTTCGTTGGAATTTATTTACGGGGAAACAACATATTTCGAATCACTATCCGAAGGAACTATTAGATCACCCGGTATAAAATTTCGTAACGGTCAAATGTGGTACAATTGTTCGTATCGTTGCGAAATAGATGCAAACTGTTTCATTTTCCTTTTCTCTAGAACAGAAGCGTGTATATACAGGGTGTCTCAGTTTCTTCTGATCAAATTTTGTCGGTATGTTCTTGTGGTAGAAACAAATTTAAGGGATGATTACCTTTAAACACCATTTTGATGGCACTTTATTAACTTCACAGCTAACTCTTAAAGTGTTGGAGAAAGCATTCACTGCATCTTCGTAGAAACGAGAATTGCGTGTGAATGTTTATAGCGAGTGATTGAGTTTCGAGTGTTAGAAGCGCTAGAGAAGAATATTCGAATCTAGTGTTTAAAATGAACGTGTGAAAGAAAAGTGCATGCAGATGTTCGGTGCACTTGACTGAATATGTCCCGCTAATGTCTGCGTGGTTTATCTTAATTGGGTGAGAGGGATGGCGAAATAGAGAAATAGAGAATGTGCGGGTGAAACGATATACCGGGTGTCCCAGTTTTTTCCGATCAAACTTTGCCAGTGTGTTCTATGGGTGTAAGTAAGAAAAAAATGTTATATGAACATAGGTCGTTCGAAGCTTCGTTAAGAAGTTATAACGAAAAGACGAAGGGAATTGTAACGAATTTGTGGTTATTATGATGCAAAATAAAAATGATACTGGCAAAAGCCACATACAACACCTGCAACGACTTTAGATCATAAACAGAGCTCGCATAGACTACATAAATTTACACACCGCCGATATAATCCTATTTTGCACCATAACCTCAAATTCGTTATCACTTCCTTCCTATTTCGTATTATTGTTATAATTATTTAATAAAGCTTCAAACGACCAATGTTCATATAACATTTTTCTCTTACTTATACCTGTAGAACACACTGACAAAGTTTGATCGGCAGAAATTGGGACACCCTATATATAGATAAAGTGGAAACACTTGCAGTGGACATGTATTCGACCTTGAAGGAAATTGTCTCCTCTAAACAAGGCGAAACTTGTCGATATCAGACGAGCTTTCTCTAACAGATAACGCGAAATTGGTTCGTCCCACTTATGCTATAATTGGGTCGCGATCTCTCAAGCTAGATTGTCTTCATTCGTGAATATTGTGTCCTCGTTAAAATGTATATACGAATCGTTGTTCGTATTGAAAGAAGTTGTTTAATAAACGTACGAGAACGATGGAAGTAATTCTTGTAATTCTTAAAATCGTTGTAATTAATTTGAAATAAAAGAAAGAGATTAGTTACACTGCAATTAAACAGTATTGTTAAATACTATAATACGTTTCCATTAAAAAATTCAACGGAACGAAATTCTTTCACAAACTCACAGAAAAAAAGGCACAAAGAGTCTTTATCATTTTCTTGCATTATTTTATCCGTTACTACTTAATAAATGCTATTTCATGCAACTGTGCTTTAACATTGCGAAATACTAGGTTATTGCATACGAAATTGCCGATTTGAGAATTTCAACTTATTGCAAGCACATTAATTGAAAACTTGAACCACAGATCAAGATCAAATTCCACTGATCACTTTTCAGTTCGAGAAAAATATTGTCCTTAAATTGATTTTTTCTTTTTTTTTTTTTAAGAAAAGCATAAATAACCTCGTACGTCATAAGTAGATTACACTTCTGCTTCGATAATAAAAAACTGCATACGTTGAGATCAATAAAAAAATTTAAAAAAATATCACGTTCTTTGACCCTTTGCGGTACAAATAGTCCAGTTAGTCCGCAATCATTTGGCCAATGTGTACCGTGTAGTTTGCCTTTATTTCAATATTTCAGCGTAATATTACTTATAAAATACTAAGTTTCAGTATAATATCAATGCATAAAAAAAAAAAATGGTTTATTATCATTTATAATTTATCACTGTATGATATCTGAAGGGGAAAATTCGTACGTCGAGTCTGACTCGACATAGGGCCGCAAAGGGTTGAGACAAACATTTTATTACCATAACTTGAACAGTTCTGCAAATTATTTGCGTTATCATATACAGACCATCCCCGTTAGGCGAGACGAAAAAGTTTCCGCAGTTTGCTCCATTTCTTCACGGTTGAAAACGAAGAGCCTGGTCCCGGTCTACAGCAACCTCTCGCAGTTCCTACTATCTTTTTCTAATCCTCTTCTTACACGTACACCATATCAGAATTTTAAGCGAATCACGCGCTCACCGACGGCGACTCACGTTGCTCGCGGTGAACCGAGGCAAAATGGAAAAACGCCTGGCGCCCTAAACCCGCAAGTACACCGAGCGTTCTATCAACGCTTCGGGGATGGTCTTGGGACGCGTTGCTGGATCGGTTGCTTGTCAGTCGTTTATACAGCCGGTCTCTATAAACTTTCATCGATTCGATTCTTCCGGTTCCTCGAAGCACGGCCAGGCCACACGCGGACGTGCCGCGTCGTGGACTGAAATTAAACGAGGATATATTCTGTGTCGGCCCTTTGTAACCAGAGAACTGGGTCGAGATCCGTGGCTCGATTCGAGGAGAAAAGTCGTGGCCTCGTGGCCACGAACTCGTTATCGCGTGTACCCCGCAGAATAAGAATACGCGACAAGAAAAAGACGCAGAATGGAAATTCTTTGGCCGGCTTCTATCGAGCCACACCGCCCCGTTCGGGATTCAATTTGACCCCGTCGAATTAAGATTGATTAAAGAGGAGGTTGAATTAGAAATTGAGCGAGAAGAACTCAATTCCGTGGAGAAAATACCGGAATTTTTCCGCCTAGTGTACAGATTCTGTTTAAATTTCGTGAAATTAATTCTCTTTTAATTCCTGTATTTTCTATGTATAACAGATGTATCTATTCCCTTTTTCATGGAAATTTGTTTAACGAGGATATATTTCTGAAAAGTACAGTTCAATTAAAATTAGGAATTTTTTTAAAGGCTCAGAGAATTTGATTGGATCGTTCAGTGTCGAAATGAAATTTGTTTAATAGGAAGGGGGATGTATTTATGTAGTTTATATCAAAATTAGGACATTTTTTTAAAGACAGCGTTGAAATTCTTTTTCGCCGCACGAGGAAATTTTGATATTTAATTTGATATTTACAGATCAATAGAAACTACTTATTACTCATTTTTATTAATACTCTCTGTGTTGATATTCGGATTACGGTAATACTAAATCCTTAATTTGATATCCTGATGCATTTAAGCTTGTATGTAAATAGAGATAGTAATTTGCATGTACCACCCTGTAGAATATTGTAGTAAAACGGAATTTGGGTGTATGTATTTGTTGAATAATACATTTGACATTTCCTGTCGAACGAAAATGGATTAGTGTTTATCCTGTAAGTCGTTAGGAAAGGAAATATACAGAGTGTCTACGAAATGGTGGTGCAACACGAAAAGGCACGAATCTACATAAGAATCGGTAACATTTTTGTGCACGAATGTTTAAGCGTGTACAACTTAGGAGAAAATTTTTACCCATAATTTAAACAATTTCAAAGGGAGAATAAGATGGAAGAAAAATTTTTTTGTAATGCCATTTTTTTTTCTGTTTTTTCTTTTTTTCAAAGTTATTATTCCAAGTTATTTTCTTCTGTCGTATGTTGTAGCGGACGTTAATGTGTGTTTCAACGTGCACAGTAGTGTGACTTCAACCTGTTAACTGCGTTCACTTCTCAAACAGAAATTGAATCTCTCTAGTATATAATTAAAAATGAATACAAATTACAACTAATTATTTCACTGTTCTCCTTGCACATGTGAATATGACGCGTTTTATATTCAACGCAGGCAAAATTGTACAATTAACAGGAAACGATCCTTCGATAAATAAACTATCGTGTTCCAAGTATCGACGAACCAACGACGAGTTAACTCGTCCTCCCCAGTTAAAAGGTTAAAACGACTTGTACTAAAAAATTTCTGATCAAACGTGAAACTTCCTTCGATTCCCTCCGCCAAAAAAATTTGTCTTCCATCGTATTCACAATTTGAAACCATTTAAATCACGCGTAAAAATTTTCTCGCACACCAGCATCGCTATAGAAGATAATTAGGTGGCCTGTTTCACGTGAACCACCCGTTATATTTGCGAGCGCCTTTAGCGGAAAGAATGCTTTGAATGGGAAATAACAGAAAGCCGATCAAGGCTGACCAAATCGAAGGGAAGAAAGGAATATTGCTGAGAAATAGGTAGAGGCAGCCGGCGCAGCATCAATTTCACGAGCACAGAGGAACGCGAATATTTTTATTGATAAAACCACGGGAGCCGCGAAGCGTATCAGCCCCCTTAAGTTTTTCGTTTCTGAATTCGTGATCGGTAGAAAGGGGAATGAAGTGTCTCGGCTCATTTCGCAGTTCGACAGACCGCGGAATTCCTTAGACTGCATTTCTAGGATGCACGATCGAGCGCAATATTATTATGGCCCTGTTCGTTTCTCTTTCGCCCTTTCCTTTCTCTCCCCACGCCGCCATTGAAAACTAATAAAGTCGCAATCGATCGTCCCGCCCGCATCTTCACCCTCCATGAATTTCTACAAATTCCCGTAGCTATTGGACCGTAATTATTGAATTTTCAAAGGTGCAATGACCTTTGCACACTTGCAAAATCAACTTCTTCTCGCTTCCTTTTTTTGCTTAAAATAATGCTGTATATCGTGTCGTGATAGTTCATGGTAGAAATTTAACTCGATTTTATGGAAAAACGGAGGCCTTTTTTGGCAAAAAATGCAAATTTTTGTTTCGTATTTTCGACTAACTTTTATGTGAAGAATCACATCTTTCTTTGTTGTATCATGTTTGCGGAGCATCCTGTATAACGGCTTGGCAAAATATGAAAATCAATTTAAGGGGTTGGACTGCCTTTGACATTTGACAAAATTCAATTTCCTTTTTGCTTAAATTGATAGTCTACAGTTTTAAAAGTATTGTCCAAAAATTTGGATGGAAACTTTCAAATTAATTTAAGGGGCTAGACTACTTCTGACATTTGACAAAATTGAATTTCCTTCTTTGCTAAAATTGATAATTTGCGCTTTGAAGACTATCGTCCAAATTGTTTTAATGAAAAATTTCGAAGGAAACTTTAAATGTGTCAGGATGCCATTTTGAAGTCGGCGTTGTCCATAACTTCTACAATTTTCACCCGATTTACTTGAAATTTTCACAAAACACTCTATGTTATATAGTCTACAGAATCCATAAGATTATTGCAATACACTTAAAACGTTTTCTGCAATAAACATTTTTATATAAAATTTCAGAGGAACAATGCGATTTTTTCTTCACACGTTCACCATTTTTGTAAAACTCAAAATTTATTCCTTTAGCAATTGGCATATAGATGACGAAAATTTTTGATATTTTGTTCTAAATCAAACCGTGTGGCAACACCATGGGGACCCCGTAGAAAATAGAGGTTCGGCGATGCGGCTGTAGCGCGGCCATTTCGCGGAGAAATTAAATGAAAAAAATACTTTTACATTCTCCAAGGGTAATATAATAAAACCCATACGACAAGTTTTCGATCGAGTGAATTATTTTCGTTAAAAAAAAATGCTGAAGTTGCGTATCATTTCCGGGTCTTGGGGGTTGTCCAAGCCCTTAAAAATCGATAAAGAACTGATATTTTATAAGGTAGAGAGGACGTTTCTCGTCGTAACACTTCGATTCTTTATAACTGTATTAGAAAGTAGCTTTATGTAACAGTTATTAACAGTTATTTCTGGAACCGTTTCAACTCCTGGCCACAATACACCCCGCGATGGGTATTACACGCCACGACGTCGTTATTAATTAAATGAAACTTGTGGATCGTTCGTACCGACGTAATGACGAGCAATTTTGTAATACATCGTTTTATTCGTTTCTTCGATTGCAAGTGCCGTAATCGTTTGTTACAGTTTGTTATAAAAATTCTAAGTACATTTAAATGCTGTTCCTATTTGCATTAAAATTGAAAATCGTAATAGTTTAAAATTGATAGGAACTGTATTTTTAAAATCATTAGATCCCAAGTTATTTTGAGTTGAGCTATTTTTTTAACGTTATTAATAAAACAATATTTTTTTGATTAACAGTGAAAATGGTACGCAGTACCATGACATAAACCTTACGAACATGCAGTTCAGAAGTTCAACTTTCCAGTACGATCATTTTTATTGCAATATTCAGATGGTATTTTCAACGTTTCACTCATGCCATTTCTGAATTCAATATTCAAGTAAAATTGCTTATTTTATAATAAATTTAAGAGTTTCATTCATAGGCGAACTTAACTTAGAGCAGATAAGATCTTTTAAATGTAGAATGTTTTAAAAATGTCCAATATCGCTAAACAAAGAGAGTCACGTTGCAGAAGACCTACTTAAACTTCTGCAATTCCTTTACCATGTACTAGCAATTACCTTTAACACTAGAACTACCAGCTCAGTCAAAATGACCCATTAGCGACTTTCCAAAAGTGAATTTTTATGTAAGTGAACCGTGATTGGAAAATTCGATTCATACCTATGCAAATAAAAGCATACACGTAGAATGTAAATTCGGAAAGTTACAAGCGATAATACTTACCAGTATTGAACATTCACGTTTTTTTGAAAGATGCTAATGGGTCATTTTGACCCGGTCGGTAGTTCTAGTATTAAACACACAAAGCAGATCAAATACAGAAGTGAGCAACATAACTTTCCACTGAACGAGTAGAAATTACGTTAGACTTAGATTTATTAGATAGACTTAGGTAACCTACCCCCTTAGCACTCACATTTTCCTCAACTTGGTGTGTCAAAAATGATCAATTTTCTTCCTTTTTTAATCACCTCCTAAGCTTCCTAAAAGAAATTAGTTCCCCGCTACTTACAGTGCTGTAATTTATATTTTTGCGGTAATAGAAAAAATAACACAATAGACAAAGTGAAAGAAAATAGTTTCCAAATGGACGATTAGCATTGCACATCTAAAACACGAGCATGAGCGTTAAGGGGTTAAAATACAACGAAGAAGTGTCATTACACGATGAAATTAAAAAAATACAGCTTCCGACAAATTACTCAATCATTTCCAACGTCGTTCATTAACACCTACAAACCTCGAAATTCAATCTCACTTCAATCTACAATCATAGAATACCTATGTTCCGTCGCGCAAGTACGGAACGCGTGGGGTCTTCGTTGACCGGGTTTATGGCACGCTCGCACTAGAAGGTTAGTTTTGAGAACAAAGACGCTTCGTAGCTCCGCGAAAAAATAAGTCATTTCTTACAGAACAATGCCTTTAGAATTTCGACTTTTCCGCGTCCTCAATAACCGAACACGTGTCATAACGTTCGAGTAGAATAGATATCCAATCACACTCCTTCCAAGGAAAGCGCGCTAAGGGCGCAAGAGGGTGGAAGGGTGAGTGACACTCAAGGCGCACGTTGATTGGTAATTTGTACTTTCGTGAAAAACCAATCAGCGTGTCTTCTTGCACTTGGCGGGGGGGGCACTGCGGACTCCAGAAAAATTCGGGGATCGGAACACACATTCGCAAAGATTCTCTCGAGCGAACAACACACAGCCTCCAAACCGCGATTGATCACTCGAGTCTTGAAACAAGTCGTCAATCGCATCGTGACGCAGGTTTTCTAACGTATCGAGCAAACAAAATTTGAACTAGTTACCTAAAATTAATTTGGCGGGTAACAGTCGAAACAACACACAGTCTCCAAACCGCGATTGATCACTCGAGTCTTGAAACAAGTCGTCAATCGCATCGTGACGCAGGTTTGCTAACGTATCGAGCAAGGACAAATTTGAACTAAAATTAATTTGGCGGGTAACAGTCGCGAACGCGAGTTTCCTTTTGAACATCGCAAAAGAACGCGACGCGACACCTACATTCTACTCGTTCTACAAACTTCTATCCTAACATCACTGTAACAGGCTCCAGCAGCAAGAACAAAGAGAGAGAGAGAGAAAAAGTGTGTGCTGTACGCAGTCGCAAATTCCTCTCACGATCCGGAGAAAATGAGAAATAGAAAGGACGGGTCAATGATATGCGTTCCTGTCGCGTGGTTTCGACAGGAACTATTTTCTGCTTTCTCCCGTGCCACGTTCCCTCGATTCACGTCTCTCCTCATCTGCATCGCGGCCTGATCATTGCACCGCTCTGCTTTCATTTATTTCTCGATATTTGAATGCCCGGCAGCGTTATATCAACCCGGTTAAGAGCAGATCGACAGCAGGAGGACTATCGGCTCAGCGGGATTAGCGAGGATTTTCGGAAAATTAAGAAAGAAGGATGTAGGACGCGGGCTTCGATTATGGATGTCGCTCTGTTCGATGGAGATGGTAATTACATTTAACGAGAAACTCCTTTATTTCCGTGTACGTCGATCGAACAACTCGCGATATATATGTCCAACTTTTAATAACGCCTTCAACGTTTGCTAAATCTGCGCTGACATTCCTTTATATCGGCGTTCAGTAGTACGAGTAGTTCATAAGTCAGACGTGAGATACACTGCCGTTTGTACGCGCAATTAAGACACTTTTTGTGTTCGCACGATTTAAATTGAATATAATTAAAGTAAATGTTAGTGTCGTGTGTCGGTAAAAATATACAGGGTGTTCAGTTTTTAAGTGTTTTTCTCGCAAGTAGTAGATTTGTGAGAAAAACAGAAGAGGACTGTACAGGGTGTCTCAACTGATTTTGACATCTTGAGTTTCTCGCTATTATTACTCAAAGCGAAATATGTTTCAGATGAAAGTGAAACTTTTCCACTCACGAAAGAATTAATAACACCAGAATATGCCCCCTTCGACACCGTTTAAAATTCATCTGAAACATTTTCCGCTATGAGTAATAGTAACGAGAAAATCAACATGTCAAAATCAGCTGAGACATCCTGTATAACACGATGGCTTGAATAAATTTTATAAATTTGCAATGGTTTTCGCGTTTTTAAGAAAGAAAAGAAAATGAAATCGCTAGATTATTAGGTGGTAGAAATTGAAGTTAGCTACTGATACATCGAGCGCGCCTAATCTTTGACTGTAAGACTCTAAGATGAAGTGAAGCAGACGTACTACAGCTAAAGTCTGACATATTTGAAGATTGCTCGTGAAACTTTGCGAGAATATGAAAAATTGGGAAAAAGAGCGTATTTGTACCATCAAGGCAGTCATTTAATTCAGATCATTTTTCGTATTTAATGGAACCAGTCTCAATGCATAAAATTCCAGTTTTGTGCTTCAATTTTTTCTCTTCTTATTAAAAAAGATGCAACAGTGTCAGAAACTTTTGCACCACCTTATGCATCTGCGGGGAAAATCAACGAAACAAGATATTTGCTCTTCAAGAGCTAAAGTTAAAATTAAAATATTTTCTATCAATCGTTGCAAAATTCACATTTTCCAAGACACTTTACAGAAAAGCAAAGTTTTCCTTATTCCAACAAATTCACACAGTGTTGAAGCAGCGAAAAACGACCGAACATCGCGATATAAATTTTCTTACACTTCTTTAAACATCGTTTCCGAGAATAACGTAAATTACACTTCCAACTGGATTTACTTTTCATTCAGCATTCTACTTTTGCACCGGTAAAAATGAATTTTCACACAAGTGGAAATCTTTCAGCACAGAAAAAATGTTCAACAAATTCCCTCTACCCTCTACATTTCGCCGATGGAAGTGTAAAAGCATTTCAAGCGAGTTACAACGTCTCTCTTTCGATCTCACAGTGAAATACGATTTTTCGGTCGCTCGAGATAACTCATAGGCCAGAGTCAACGTTTGTACGTCGCAAGATCTTTTTCAATCGGATTCTCCGTCTCTGCTGTATTACAATACTTCTACAATACTCCTCCATTACCCAGTTCGATTTGCACCACGTGGCAGCAACATTTTTATCTCCCGTTGTTTTTCTGCGTTGCGTAGAATGCAACAACCTGCACGTCATACACGCAAACTTAATTCTGCGTGAATGGTGAATTGCGAAACGTTCACGTGCAAAGCGTTGAACTGATACTTTTCTGCTGCTTTTTAAACGAGAGAAATTTCGTTGAAAATTTATTACAGGGAAATGTATAGTACTGGGCGAGCTGTCTAATTATCTTCTGCAGCCACGGTGGTGCGAGAAAATTTTCATACGTAATTTAAACGGTTTCCAAGGGTGAATTAAATGGAAGTAAAGTTTTTGTGATAGGAGAAATGTCAAAAAACGAAAAGATGTTTCGTATTTCATTTAAAATTTTAGAGTCAAAGATCATTTCAAGATTATTATTGCGACAGTAGAAAGAAATATATATATATTTACGTAGAAAAGTATAAGTGATCTTGAGAAAAAATGTAAAGTAACACCTTAGAATGAAAATTAGCTCTGTGCTAGATGTTAGAGTGTTTTCAATGATGTGTATTTATATAAGACACAGAGAATTCTGATTATGATTTCTCTTGAATTTCTTGTTATATCAGAAATGTTTTTCTCCTGCTACTTTATCATATTCGTTACATATGAAATAGTGCTTTTTGCTCAGGTTCGATATTAGTTGAAATGATTGGAAATTGGCCGAGTGAACTCTTAACAAATCATATTATGCACGAATAAACGTTTGAGTTTCACGTGACATGAAACAGAACGACGATGCACTCATCGACGAAACATAATCGATGCACTCGTAATATCTTCAATATCATCTTCGTTATAAATGAAATACACTCAAGTTTATTCATTTTTTTGACAAATAGAGAGTCGACTAATCACAGAAATGACCTCTTTGCGAAGTCAACGCTGAGATAAACCTGTACGAAACTAGGAAAGAATCTTCATTTTCTTCGCTGTCAGTGAGTTACTAATCACAGAAATGACCTCCTTACGAAGTCAAAGCTGAAATAACACTGTACAAAACTAGGAAAGAAAGATCCCTAAAAGTAAAACCTATTAACACCTTCTTCGACATTCTTGTAATACCTTCAATAATAAAGCACACCCGAGTTCGTTCATTTTCTTCACGTCTCCTTCAATTTCCACACTCGACATAAATTTCAAACATAGCAGGTTGGCTAACAGTCAGAAATTTCGAAGGAATTGAAAGTGTAAAAGGAGCGGTATACATGATGAAAAAAGAATGAAATGTCCACTTTCGAGCATGATCTTCGCGTGGTGGCTTGATAAAGCTTTCCAGAGCATCTGGTTCTCTCGTTAGATTGCTCCAGGATCCTCGAGTGGTCCGCGCCATTCTGCGCCCTCGCTAAGACACCCTCCGGGCTTGGTTATTGGTATTTAAATTTCTTCCATTTCAAGAAAATGGCGTTGTCGGTTGTAGGTTAATTACACGCCAACGTAGGACCCGGTGGACTTTATAATTATTGCTACGGAGCAGTGTCCGTGACTAAGGAAAAGTCACGAGTATCGATACCGCCGTTTCCCCATTTCAGTTAATTAATTCTCCTTTCGCTCCGCCGCGGTGGAAGCATCGTTTTTACATTTTTAATTATACGGTCAATCGTAATTTCTCTCTAATGAAAATATATATATATATTTCACGAAAATCGTCGGTAGGTTTTAGCCCTGTAGTCGTCACCGTAAAATAGACAGAAGCGTTACAATGTTACTTACGAACGAGGAAACAATCGGAACGAAACAAACCATCGTTTTTCCTATTGTATTAATCTTTTTCTGCTATAATTGCATTGATTTATTTCGTATCCTGTAATTATTCCAAATAAGCATCATTTTAGGATTACAAATTTTTGTATCTTTTAGGTAAATTGATATTATAATCTATGGAAATTAAATTGTAACAGATTTTTCTAAAAAAACGTTGGTATTATTATTATAAGCGATATACTTATATTTGCAATACTATTTTGAATAAATTTTAAACTATTGCAACATGGTGAATAATTAAAACAGAATTAATAAAATTTTTATCGAAGAAACAGTAATCGATCGTTATTAAAATTTTGCTTAATATTGAATTGATTATTGTTTAGTAGTATCTAAGGGAAATACTAACTGTAATATTGTAGAGTGTTTCATTTACTTTCCTCGAGTTTTCGACTTTTTACTAGCTCGAAAATTACTATAGTATTTCGTGTCGCTAAATTATTTATAGGTTATAAAATGCTTTTATGAATATGCACTAATTTATATACGTGTCAATTAAGTTCGTAATTTTATAAGAGATTGTATAAATCTATAGAATGTATACAAAAATATTATATATTAATATATTATATACCGTTATATCGACATACGTCCTTGAACGTGTAAAAGATAGTATTAAGCCAGTCTTGCTTATTTATAAATACAATTTTAATTAATTAAGTATATATTTATTAAATTATAACTGCCTAATATATATATATATATATAAATTATTTATTATATAATAGGAAATTATAAAACATTATTTAGTATAATAAATAATTTATATATATATATAAGTACGATGAACAAATTTTTCGAAAAGCTACATTATACATAAATTTGATTGAAGTCGAGCGACGACATTTATTAGATAAAAATACAGCACATTTATTGACTTACACGAGAAGGATCGAATAATACGTGCACGCAGAACCGTCGATTCGCGAAGTTTATTTGCCTCTACGCATCGAAATTTAATGAAGAGAGCGGAACTTTGCGTTGCTGAAGATGGCATGCAGTTTGAGCACCTATTAGGTGTTCAATAATAATGCGATTATGTACCATGGGTAACAGGTCGAATCTACGACAAGTGTGTTTACTGTTCACGTTCAATTAGCGAGGATTACTGAATTACGTTAATGTATGACATAAGCGTTAATAAGGAACCATATTTCATTCGAATGATTTTCCAAGCGAGTTCTCGAAGAAACGCAATTTCATCTGAGATCGCTGAATTTCTCTCGATGTCACCTGCAATTTCAGATAGAAAAAAAATTGCACGGTTCCATTTGAAAAAGTGAAGGTGACTTTTCATCGAAGAAAAAGTATTTTCCCAAATTTTGTTTATTACCGATTAAGTTTAAAACCGAGTAATTTTAACTTCTTTCTGTCAGATTATTGAAAGTACCTGAAGAATCTGAGGAAGTGCCTATGTACCAATTAATCAGCAGAGAGAAAATGAAACCAGTTTACAATTTTATAAAGAAATTTGCAAAATCTCAAATGGCGTGCAAGGTATCCTAAGTTTTTGGACCACGGTATTATTCGTCGAAAATTCATCAGAGCCCTACAATATCACACTTTTTCTTTCGAAAAAGAAATGCAAACGGAGTCACTTAAGTTTAATGGAACAAATATAGTGTACCTATTTGATCGTTTTATCATGGATATTTTGATTGGTATTATCAATTCGATTCTCTGTTTTATGGGTCAAAGTGGTGCAATACCGTGCCTCTATCTAAGACAGTAACTCGAGGCGCACAAGTACATGGCAAGCAACAACGTTTAAGAGAGAGAAGTTCGAAATTCAGAACTGGTCTTTTCCCGATACGAGGTCAGCACGAAGAGTTCATCGTGCATCATCCATGGATTGAACTTTTACGAACTAGAACTCCCGGCGAGGATCGCCGATTTTCTTGCGCTCTTTTCAAGACGTCACCACTTGCCTGGTAAACGCATTCGTCGATTCGATTCGATATTCCGAAATTTCGAGGTTCACTAGCTGCGAGTTGTCGCTTCAATTCCAGCGAAAGGTTAGATTGTTTCGATAAAAATTGGTGAAATGTTCAATGTAAGAAAATCACAATTTTCTATTTATATGGGCGGTATTTTTTTTTTTAATTAATTATAAGTATTTGTGAAAATGAACAGTCGGTAAAAATGAATAATTTGGTCAGTATTAAATCGCATTTTGTCGGTACAATTTTGTTTACTCGGTCGGTATTAATTTGTTTTTCGATTAGGTCAGATAACGTGAAATACTGACAGAGCGTTATGTTTACTGATATTTTAATGAAAATACTGACCACTTATATTGCGTACCGATGCTTTTCTTTAAATACCGACCCAATGAACAGCGGCCATTTCGAAATTCGCAATGAATGCACAATTTTGTCCACTCACGTTTGAATGTTTCGCGTCAAATTTCCATTCGATAATTGTTTCCCGTTTAGAACAGTTGTTACGTTTAAAACGTAGAATTCGAAGGAATGATCGAGCTCCGCGAAATATATGCAAGTGTTTCAATTGCAATGAAGCCAGTTTACTTATTTCCTGGTGGTCTCGATCATTCAAATGTAAATTAGACAAGAACGTAGAAAGTGGATTTATTCAGCAAGGTTGAATGGTACTCGTCGTTTTACCCCGTCACTCTCTATTCTTTGCCCGCATCTCCCCATTCTCTTTATGTCCTCTTTTGTCAAGTTTCAGCCCTAAGGGATTACTTTTTCCCCGTTTCATTTCGCCGTTTGATACCGTGTAACGTTATTTTCTTACAGATTCCGGCGTATTCGTCGGGTTTGACTTGCGAGTGCACGTTGAAAAACACAGGCGCCCGCTGATTTTGCACGGAAATCTAGTTTTTTTTTTCCACGGAAAATACCGAGTCTTTCGAAAGCTCGAGACAATATGCAATTCGGACACAAATACCAGCCTTTCGTGTCAAAGAACAACTTTCATTAACAATATTCTTCAACATTTGAGCATTTCAAAATACAAGCATTGTGATTTCGTATTTTAGCGTTCGTCATAATAACTACGAGCAGAATTGTTATTTACAAAGTTACACTTGCGAAACTACCGTAGAACCAGCGCCAGACGAAAGTCGCGAGAGGCATGAATCTAGTAAGTACTCGTGTGTCAGGGTAACTAACAAGATTGTAAGACTCTTTTGCTGATATTGTCGAAACGTGAAAGAAAAAGGGTTGGTCGTGTCCACGGTTAGAGACTCGGTTGCACGACGTGTGTTCAGGGCATAGGTTTCGCTGGAATAGAGGATCCGCGCTACCCCTTCTTCGGTGTTGAGTCGAGACAGAGGTTCGGGTTGTCCGAGAGCGCTTTTACTCGCTGCCAACGCCTTTTCTTAGTCTCTGTAGATGACAGCGTGAATGAATGCCCTTTCGCCTAAAAAGTCGCCCTTTTATACCCATTTGTGCACCCTCGACCCTCCAATCAGTGGCGAGGCAAGAGTTTTATAACTCTGGTATATCTGTCTCGCCGCTCGCACCGTGTCGCGTGTTCTTGACGACGCTTGTTAGATACACGCGTGCAGTATATACAGGGTGTCCCAATTGTTTCCGACCAAACTTTGTCAGTGTGCTCTATGGGTGTAAGTAAGAAGAAAATGTTACGTGGACATGGGTCGTTTGAAGTTTCGTTAAGAAGTTATAACAGAAAGACGAAGAGAATGGTAACGAATTTGTGGTTATTATGATGCAAAACAAGAATGATACTGGTTAAAGGTAGATTCGACATCTTCAACGATCTCAGATGGTAAACACAGCTTGTATAAACAGACTAGATACACACATCCCTGATCTATTCCTATTTTCTATCATAATAACCGCACACCCGTTATAATTCCCTTCGTATTTTGTATTATTATTATAACTTTTTAAGAAGGCTTCAAACGACCTATGTTTATATAACATTTTTCTCTTACTTACACCCATAGAACATGCTGACAAAGTTTGATAGGAAAGAAATTGGACACCCTGTATATATGTATATTTTAAATGTGAAAACGTATGCTACAGTTCATACTGTTACTTGGAAACACAAACAGAAATTATAAATAGCTTATCTATAACTGAATTAAATTTTTGCAAATTGTTTTCATAAAGAATTTGATGCTTGCACCTTCAAAATGTTCCAGTTTGTTAATTTGCAACGTAAATAATTTTTCTTAGTTTCTGATTAAGAATCCTCTCGAATTTTCTGTTTCAGATAAGTCTACGAGGTGAAATCACCTGTGTCATTTTTGCATCGCACAAAATTATTGAAAAAAAATTAATTTTAATACTGTCGATACTGTTTTATATTCTATACGAGTATTTCGACAAATCACGAGAAGATTTATACCGTCACGTTTTGTACTCACTGAAAACATAATCATTGAAAATTGCTCAATGGCGAATTGTACTAATAACAAAACTTGCCCAGCATTTTAATTCGAAAATGATTGCGAGATGCTTTCACAAAGTCATTTAGATAACGAAACTTGGTCCTCAGGGCGAAATTCCTATCCGCGCGAGCCGCAAGTAATCCTGCTTGCTGCATAATGCGTTGAAGTACGGAACTTTGCCATATCGAGAAAGAACGAACTCGGTCCAGCGGCAAACAGTATATCATACGTAACGAAGTTTCAGCGGCCGGGATGAAATTTAAATGGAGTCTTAATAATTTTTGCACCACCGTGGAAAAAAGAAACAAAGCGCGCCGGGGCTGAACTTTCGCTCACAGATTCTCATTTCGAAACTTTTCGAAGCCCGTCCGATAATCCGGTTCAGAACTCGCGCTGATACTTTATAAATATTTGACCGTCTTGGAATTGATTCAACACGGTCCCCGTGGATAAAATGGCGCGCAGTTATGCGTGAGCAAGGATTACAGAGGAAGGGAACATTGTGTACCGTGAGAACGAAGCAATTCTGTGGAAGATAGACGTGAACGACAAGTGTTTAGAAAAGAGCGAAAGCGTGAGAGTATCACGTGGGTCACTGATGACCCACGATGGTAGGTACAGGTGAAACTTTCTTTGGGGCTTTGTATTCAAGCAAGGTGGATCCAAAAGGAGGTCAAAGCGTCAAGAATTCAGTGTAATCGTTGTTTTTCTATAATTGAGTACTTTATAGGTAATTTTTTCAGGGGCTTTAATCCAGCATAACCGAGCATGGGTAGATTATTTATAAAAAAATTAATCGAAAATATAGAATAACGATTTTTTGTTCGGAGCTTCGTTTTCGAGAAAATTACGATGAAAATTCCTTGCGTAAGCGTGCACTTGCCACCCCGTCGTCTTTCAAACTTAATTTCCTCGAAAATGAAGCCGCAAACGAGAAATCGTTATTCTATATTTTCGATTTAGTTTTTTGTAAGGAATCCATCCATGCTGGATTGTAATACCCGTACCGAAACACTTTGTATATTTTACCGTGTTGCGACGCACGCACGCTCGCCGAAAAGACAGAACTGACCACAAGACTTCCCCAGAACAAAAGCGCATCCCCTTAAACGATAGAAGATGCAGTGATACATGAACAGATTTCGACTTTTCGACTTAAGACTGTCGCCTACTAGTGTCGAACGCTCGAATTTCTATCTGCTCACGCTCCAACCCGCCGCTTCCTTTGAAGTCATATACCATTGCCAATTTTGAGAATTAAGCTTTAAAACTTTGTGGACATATTTGCGAGATGTTAAACTATAAGAAAATGCAAAAGAATGAATTGATTTTTTCAACCCGTCAAAGTAGGAAAACCCCTTAACAGCGCAGAATATACAATAGAATCTCTCAATTTGTTTTAAACAAAACCTTCATTTACTTTATGTGTACTGAAATAATTGTCAAACGGCTGTTTTAAATTGACGATAGGGATGCTAACTTATGAATTTGAAAATATCTTACTTCTTGTTTAAATATTTTTCTGGTCAGAACTCTTTGTTTCTTCACTTATTAAGTGACCGCTATAGATATAATAGTGAGAATATGTGAATGTTGGTCTGATGCCATTCATGTGCCGTGCTGTTAAATAGGCGACAGACTTTATGCGAGTTTTAAAGTTCCAACGATGCTCAATTTTTCGCAGGGCATGAAGGACGTTAATGACTTTCGGTAATACCAGCAGATTTTTTTCACTAATGAGCTCCGCTGGACAGCAAGTTTGTTAGTTCGTGGTTGAAGTTTGTTGAAATCAATTAAAAATCCATTGGAGATAGTCGAAGGTCATTGAAGATAGTTGATGCTGGCTAGTTTATTGGAAAAGGCTTTGTCAAAGCTGCTCCAAGTGTCGAGAAAGAGGTGTTTATGAAAGAGCCATTAGAGTGTCTACGAAATATAGTAATTACACCATGGCGAGCCTTAGGTAGGAAATGTTAAATAGAGGATGACGGGAACAAAATGGTGATTCTTTGTAGAAGTATGATTTGGAAGTGTATGATAAATAATCTTGCGCTTAACACTTTACTTACATTCATAAATGTAAAATTAACACATATGCACATAAACGAAAACTGTGCATATACAAACTGTACAAACACAATCTGTAGATACATATACAAATTGCACAAACACAAACTGTCCAAACAAAAACACGAACTGTGCTTATACAAACTGTACCTACAATCAGTGCTACCTTGAAATTGAAGTTTCAAAAAATGCGACCTCATCTTTTGATACAATCCTTAACTTCGTTACAAATTTGATCTTACCCTGTACATATACACGTCGAGATTTAAAAAAAACTTCCTCTTTGTTTAGTCAAAAAGGCGGCAATCTACGAAGCAACCCTTATCGCTTCTTATCCTTCTAATTAACGCTTGCGTCGATGTCCTCTAATTGACACTCGATCCCTGACGACCGGCATCAATGATATCTCGGCAAATACTCTTTGCTCGACACTCAATCCTCTTTCCAGCATGAAGCCACTCCTCGGCTATAAAAGACTGAAGGGAGGAAAGGGGGAACGGAAGATGAAGGGAAGAAGAGGGCTGCGGAACGACGTTAGCCATCTTGGCCGTTCGTGTTGTATCGTTCTCGCGGATCGCTGCTTTTCACGGGCTTGTGCCATGCTTTCTCAGCATTGCCTCGCCGCCCGATGCTGCTGCCGGTGGTGGCTGTTGGTTTCCACCTTCTACCAGACACCTATCATCCTTCTGCTCGCCACGAACCACCTTTGTGCGCTGCTTCTGCGGTATTCTCTCCCTCTGTCTAGCAACTCTTATTCGGACACTTGGTCCACGTTGCTCGGCCTACTTTCTCTCCCTCTCTCTATCCTCCTCGCCTTTTCATCCTCATCGCCACCCACCCCCCTCGACGCTTTTCCACTTCGTTTCAGCTTGGTACATCGTGGTTCGCTCGCTTTCACCGGTGGTTCAACACGGATTCGTCATCGTTTACGTCAATACTTGCCTTGCGTGAATTAATTGAACTCGCGTCTGTTGTGTGCACTATGAATTGATTGGATGGTTGAGGAATATTGGTCTCTTCGATCCGCGGTTTGTAATGGAGTGATTGGTTAAATTTAGGTAATTAGACTTCTGATATGTTTTTATTAGCGAGATATTTAGTTTGCGCGTGTGTGTGTTCGTGTTTTTCGTTTATCACGAGCTATTTTACGAGGTGTTTTTTATTAGATTTACAGAGAGTGTGTTTAAGACGAAGATCTGAGGAATTTTATATGGTATTTTTCTGGTATCTGAGAACTAATTTTAGACAAATATTAATTAGTCGTTTGTTTCTGCTTCGTGATTATGATATATTTAGCCATGATTTGTGAGATTGTAGATGATGTGTTCTTCATTGACGAACTTGCATAATTAGTTTTTCGAAAAGTCATTTGTTTAAAGGATATGTATATTCAAATATTTGTACTTGTTTGTTAATTTTTCAGGTAAGATATTAATCCATTTTCGTGTAAATTTGTGTACAGATATTCTAGGCTGAAGTACAAAATACATGCAAATTGGAATATTTACTTTTCTGCATTACAATAAAAAATTTGCCAGTAAAGCAAAGGAAAGTGCGAATAAAATTTTCCTGTCCATTAATTTGGAATATTGAACATTTCAAAACAGGAGATTCGAAGAATTCCTTTGTTTATTTATTTAATCGCAATTTAGGAAAGCGAAAATTTGAGAATGTGTTTAGAAACTACTTTGGAATATTTCAATTGTCAATTTCAAATTCACGAGCATCAATTTGTCATACGTGACAAGTTTCCTTTCAAGGATGCTTCAGAAGAAAATCAAAGGTTACGTTGAAGATGTTCTTGCAACAAAATTCAGAACTGAGGGGTTCTCGATAGAGGTACGCAAGAATTTATAACTCGCGATACTTATCAGAGGTCAACGTACTTAAACTTCGACACAGAGAATAACGAACATACTAAATATGAAAAAAAAAAACTTCCCTTCGTAATTTCAAATTCTTCGTACATATTGAAATTTGTTGCTATACTTTAGGAATAAAGTGTACCAACAATAATTCACCTCTTTTAATAGCTTTTTTTAGAAACTTAAAGATAATTTATCATTCACGTATGATACTCGATGCATAATATGTAATCGTATCAATCAGAATTGATAATAAGCGAAAAGCACTTTGACTTTATATAATTACATATTCTACGTCAAATTTTCTATATTGATTGTGTTAATTGTTCAAATGGTATTAACATACTCGCAGTAGTATCTATATTACCTTAACATGCTTCGATTTGGTATAAAATATTTTCCAGTAATTTACTGTGCTCATGTAAATATACGATCGAATTGATAGAAATGAATACAATAGCAGCTAAGTTGTCGTTGAACTGCAACGTTTATAAATCACGCCACCTATGTACTCTATTTTCGCGATAGAAGTAACATACGTATGTATTAGGAAAGTAGTTTAATTCAGTTTGAAATATTTCAATGATTTTTTACCGTGTTGAAATTTGTTTAGATTTTTAGAGATTTTCGTTTCCATTAGATTGCGATCTTTGCAAATTTTGTTAGATTGGGACTTCATTTCCATTAGATTTGGACCTCTGAAAATTTTGTTAGATTGAGACACCATTTCTATTAAATTGGGACCTCTACAAAGTTGGTCACATTGGGACTCTATTTTCATTAAATTGGGACCTTCACAAATTTGGTCACATTGAGACTCCATTTCCAGTACATCAGGGCCTTCGAAAATTTTGTTATTTTGAGACTCAATTTCTATTAGATTGGGTCCTCCACAAATTTTGTTGGATTGGGACTCCATTTCTATTAAATTGGGACCTCTACAAAGTTGGTCACATTGGGACTCCATTTCCAGTAGATTAGGGCCTCCGAAAATTTTGTTAGATCGGGATTCCATTTCCATTAGATTGGGACCTCCACAAATTTTATTAGATTGGGACACCATTTCTATTAGATTGGGACCTCTACAAATTTGGTCACATTGGGACTTCATTTCCAGTAGATTGGGACCTCCAAAAATTTTGATAGATTGGCACCCCATTTCCATTAAATTGGGACCTCCACAAATTTGGTCACATTGGGACTTCATTTCCATCGCAAAAATACCAGGTATACAAGAAGGGCATCTACAGTGTAACTTTAAACGATTTAATTGTCATTAATTGTTTTAAAAATTTAGGTACCAAATTCATATTTAAAAATTCACACCCCTTAGATGCAAGCTTATTCGATGATTTTGAGTGATATATTATAGTTACAAGATACTGTCTTCTTCTGCGAGCATTTTAGAAACAAATAGTCTCTATCACAATGCGTCATCATAAAACTTGATGTCTACCATTTTTCTCAGATAATCTTGAGTAGTTCTGGGACGCTATAAGTATTTTTCATTTCAAGTGCGATTCAATAATCTTCAACCATGATCATTACTGATAATTATTACATTTGTATTAAGATTATTTATCAAATTTGTCACGAAATTTGAAATAATGTGCTTCCTATATTAATAAATATTAAAAAACTGTACTTTAACTTAGTTGCCTTTTAATGTTTAATTATTGTGGTGCCATA
>NW_017100410.1:53730-70438 GCF_001263275.1 Habropoda laboriosa
TTTAAAATAAAACAATTTAAATACTATTTTAAATAATAGGTGCTATACGCTTCAGATAAAATGCTATTTCAAATAAAAAGCAAAATTTCGGCAAATAAAATATTTTTTAATTACGAATAAACTGAAAATAAGTAAAATATTTCAAAATAAAGACTATTTTCTATATCCTTCAAATAAAATACTATTTTGAAAAGTCATTGCAACAAATGAACTTTTTATTTTCATAGTCATACGCACGATTTAACCCTTCCACAGTTTATCCCATGTGAGACTCGTGCAGAGCGTCAAATATCTAACTGCTTAACTCGAGAGAGACTCTTATGGAAAAAGTTCGAAAGGGACGAGATATTTTTATCCTAACTATGACGTAGGCTTACATATCCCGTGTTTTAAAACTGATCACTCACGGCGTATCTATTAAAAAGACACGTGTAAAACAAATCTATTTTTACCGTCATTCATAATTTCATTAGAATGTCAAAGGGTTAAGATAAAATAGACTTACAAATAACATTATGCCCAACTCTGACGATATGATACTAACTTCCCCGAAGAAATGTATCATCTTCTACCCGAACACACCACTTGTCCCAATACTTACGAACAGAGCAGCGTACAAGTCGATTAACCGCGGCGGATGTTTATTTCTCTAGTGCGGGAGAAACGAAAACAGAAGAAACCTGACCCGCACGGCAGGCCGTCGTAATACAGAAAAGCGGCCAGTCGAACCGCAAAGCGGACGCATGCGAAGCAACAAACGCTTCTCTCGATCATTGGTTCCACCCAGCAATTTTTCAACCCGAGCATCTCGCCGCCAGCAGGGTTTCCCTCTGCCGCGGACGCTCCAAGGGAGCCGTGAGCAATCTCGCGACTATACGCCACCACCACCACATGCCCACCATCTACTTCGCGTATACCCTGAACAGACAGACTACGAGACGAGGAGGAATCCTCTCCACCACATCTTCGAAACGCACTGTCCTACTCCAACCAAACTGTTCAACCATCAACGATCTCTCTCTCGGTCCTTTTTGCGCGTTTGTTCGTTCCGCGTCTAAGCGGGCGCTTGCGCGTCGAAACGGCGCGAGGCGTCGGCGTCGTGCCGGGGGCGTCGCAGCAACGTCGTCGGCCAACCGACCGACCGTTTCAACTGAGCGTTCTCCTTTCGCTAGGCCAGTATCAAGCCGGGAGCCGTCGAGAGGGTTGATCCACCTCCGCAATCGGCGCTCATGCTACGCTCTTACCACGTACATATCTGACCAGAGGTACTACTGGACCACACACACGCACACACACACGCACACCAGGCACAGAACCACGACGACGTTAACAAGAGCCTGGTACGATACGGAGTGTTGCGCAGGTGTTCCGTGATAGCTCTGCTGTTCTCGTTCAGGTGCAGAGAGTGTGGTTACCAGCAGAACTCACGGGTTGGATGAGAAAAATGGGGCGTACGCTGAGCCACGAGAGCCGGATCGATCGCGAAATAAACGTACGCTGGATGGACGTCGACGTGGAGTAACCTCTCTCGAGAGAGTGGGAAACGAACGAAACGTACAGGTGACGCGAACAATTGTCCTGTGCTGCCTTGTGTTTTGTCCACGAAAGTATACTCGCGCCATAGTGTGCAGTGGGTCGTCGCGAGGGTGCTCGATATCAGGATACGTTCGAGAGTTTCTCCGTAACACGTCTGTGTTCTCCAACGAGGATAGAAAACACAGGACACACGATCAAGAATTACACACACATATATATAGAAGTTGCATGACAGTGTGGATGAAATAAAGTTCGGTGGAACTAGAGCATGTCAAGCGTTTTCGAATGATCGTGACAGGTTTACTACTATTGCGTAGGGTGCGTGGTGAAAGTGCTCGTGTCACTGTGTATTAGGAGGTCGAGGTCGTGTCACGTATCGAGTCAGGTACGGCGACATTTCGAGGAATGTTCGACACATGAGTGTCGCTATTCGAGGTCGAATGATTCCTCTTCAGCCGTGCAAATTCTCGTGACCCTGAGGAAATTGAGCTACGCCGTAATTGGCGACTCTCTTTCGAGATCACCATAGGAGGGTGACCGTACGAGAAGAAAGAAAGAAGTGACACCAGGAATCGACCAAGTGGAGGTTGAGGGGTGCTTGAAGAGACGACGACGTCGAGAGGACAGACGGAGAAAGTGTGTCACCGACGTGGTACGAGGCGCCTCGAGGTGCCTTAGGTTAGGTCGCTGCTAGAGTCCCTTGGTGCGAAGCGACGATAAAATAACAAACCCGCTGGAAAGGTTCGAGTTAATTATCATCAAATTAAAATTCTTTCCTCCGGGGGTGAAGTGAGACACTCGACGAGGTAACTGAAGCACAGTAATCATCCGGTAAGATGATTGAAATTAGTGAAATTTTTTAGCGAAGGTCGATAACACTCTGGGAAATGTCAAATTGAATTGGCATCGGAACGATCGAGGATAACAATTTTATTTCACTCCATGTCACCGATATATCCGTTGGAAGATAACTGGAGGAAGGCGATGTAACGAGTACAGGCGAGGAACGAACGGAAAGAAAAATCTCGTACACTCTGGGAATAATATTTCAGAGCTCGATCACATACCGAACATGATCTCGATGAGAAAATACCGACTGCACGTCGATTCAGCAGGCCAAAGTCTTGCTAACAAGGTTTCATTGATCTGATTACTGGAAAGTGAATTCATTAAGCGCAATCTAGTGCCGATTCGCGCACATACCAGTGGCCGGAAAAGATACGTTAGGATCGAATTGTGCTTAACGTGATCGTGAAGTGATACTCTCATAAATCAGCATTTGGTTGATTACACCGGATTTCAGTGTAACCCGAGCGTGTGTACGTGCGTTAAGGGAAGAATCTGGTGGGAACGTGTGCTCCTAGCGTGTCACGTGCCGTCGAGAATTCCTCTATCTATCGAATTTCACTCTTTAATCAGCGAGGTCAAATATTAGATCGAATACACATCTCTGTTACTCTTCTGTAAAGAGAACCGAAATCTTCTCTAACTTCGCTTAGCTCCTCTATCAATTCCTTCGATCAAATTCAACTTAGACTTCGCTCTTAATACACAGAACTCTTCAAGTTCTTCTTTAGATAAAGAAAAAGAAACAAATTCTTTCGTCCTTTCTCTCTCTCTCTATCCTCAACTACTAATTAATCGCTCGTCGCACGTGTCGTGCGACTGGAAAAATCTACAGTCAGAAGGAAGAAATAAACAAGATATACAATCCTGAAAGGCAGAAGGACTTGCCTGGCGATCTTACACGGACGTGTGCACAGTCACTCTCTCTTTTCATATCCGTAGCCCACGCACGGAGCGAAGACCTTCCGCGCGTGCGTGCTCACGTGCGAATACAACCGGTACAACGTGGCTAGGGAACAAGTACACATCGAACGGAGCTACGCTAATCGACCATTGTGCCATCAATCGAACCCGACAACCTTACGATCCTAGTGTAACCGAATGTTACACACCTGCTGATCTCCATACCCAGAAGCATCCCGTTTGTTCAGTGTGATGTGACAAGGAAGCGTGGAACCCTAGCCCTAATCGACTGTTCGAAAACAAAGTGTCCCCGAGGTTAGGTGAAAAATTCCGCGGTTACCGGAAGAATCTGATGAACAGGATTTAGCAGTGATCCAAGCTTACGACGCCAACCATGCATTTCTCTCTTGCGACCAGCAACGTAGGCGCATTTCTGCCGTTCTTGGTAGTTCTACTCAGCCAGATAGCATTGTCGTTCGTGTTGGAGGGTTCGACGACCAGTTATGCTCAATTTCGAAAATGGAACGCCGGTCTGAACGGCACGCTCGAGTTCGAGTTCAAGACCGAACAGGGGAACGGTTTGTTGCTTTACACCGACGACGGTGGAACCTACGACTTTTTCGAGGTGAAACTGGTCGAGAGTGCGCTCAGACTGATATACAATCTAGGCGGTGGTGTGCAGATCGTAACTGTAGGCCACGACCTGGGCGACGGTCACTGGCACAAAGTGCAGATCACCAGGTGTAACGAGAACACCACGTTAACGGTGGACGGTGTTAGCGCTGTCTCGATGTCACGGGGCAAGGAATTCGAGTTCGGGAAATTGGTAGGAAATTCTGACGTGTACGTGGGCGGTATGCCTAGCTGGTACAACAGCAAGCTTACGTTACTGGCGCTACCGAGCGTGATTTTCGAGCCAAGATTCAACGGATACATCAGGAATCTCGTGTACGCCGACGGAGAGAATACGGTACCCAGAAGACAGGAGATGAAGAGTCGGGATGCTAAGGTAAATGAATTTTCTTCTCGTAAGGCTAGGTAATAACGAGACGCGAGAGTGTTCGCGTAGCGTGTAGTTGTGTAGAGTGTTGAACATGTATATTTAATTATGCGTAGGATGTTAGAAAGACTCTCGAGGGATGAATGGAATTGTACGCATAGTGTGGAAATCTTGTGTGATCGAAGCTGTGAATATGCAAATGTTTTCAGTTTTTCGGTAGAGAAGTGGGGTGAATGTGATTAAAAGGGAAGGGGATAATGAAACATTATTTTGTACATAGATGTAAGTAAAGGCTGATATCTGCAAGAAAATTTGGCAAATTTCAATCTTCAGAATTGTCTGATTACATTTTACGTTCAATTGTGAATTTTTATAATTTATCGAATCGACATAGCATAAGTAACGTCGAGTATATTATGCATAAATATTTGGCGTGAAACATTTTCAAAATTGTAATATTAATAATATCAAAAAATTAAAAATTATTTTACACGTTATTTCGTTCATTTACAATTGTAATATTGGGAAATATCAACGACTGAACTTCAAGTAACTGTTTTATCACCGCAATATTCCTCAATTTTATTTGAAAAATTGAAATTTATTCAGAATACGATTTTCGAAGAATATAGTTTTTTTTTCTTTTCTACAAGGAATCACCCAGCGTTCTGCTTTTTAGACACAAATTTCATGTCACGATTATTGCTCGCAGTAATAAAAGTGGAACATCGTGATTTGTATTTTATCGTCAGAGCGGATGACTTGGCAGTCTCATATTTCAAATAATACGAAACATAGTAGGGAGTGACCAATTGATAGACGGGGTGGATAAAATGGTGCAGCGTCTCCCCTAATGGCGAGTTTATTTTTAGTCTGTGTATATTTGTGATTTTCGGGAGGGAAAACATTTTATGCCTACGTCTTCGATTCGTGGTGTGCTAGAAAAAAAAGAATATTACCAAGGTAGATTATTCAAACTCAGCTACGGTGAACTCAATTTTGACACAGGTCTCGTTTGCTTCATTCTTATAGGAAATGCATTCGACACGTAAATTCTCCTAATATTTTGTTAATAAGAAGATAAATATAAATAAATTACGAATCAATAAAAATCATCGAAAATCGGTTACTTTACACAAGTTTTATACCTGATGTTAATTAGTTACTAAATACTGCATAAGTGCTAAGATGAACTAAATACATATATGTACGTCGGAATAGGGAAATATTTCGTTGTTTCCTTGTTTCACAACTGACGCTGTACAAAAAGTAAAATTTGTAAATTTCTGTACACAATACAAAATGGGTTTCTGAATCTTTTTAAGAACATAAAATGTTCTCAAAAAGTAAATTCACAAATTTTAGTCCAGATTTTGATCAAATTTTATTTTAATAAGAAAAACATCATTTTTCCATAGAAAATGAATTCTTCTTCGGATAAGAGTGAAGATCAGATTCGACAACGATAGCAACGAAAGGGTTACATTTGGTAATCTTCAGTTTTATAAATTAATTCAAAAATTCTAATTAAAATTAATTTCTGTTACCCACGTGACTGTTTTTATCACATCTTGAAAGAATCTCTGCCACGAGTCTGACTCCTTATATGACAATTTTAAACTTTAGGGATTAAGCTCTAATACATGATGCTGAAATTTCGATTTCGATTTGGACAGATTACGATCGTTTTTCCCCTGGATTTTCGAAGTGTCTACACTCTCGTCGAAACCTAGCAACGTATTGATTGCAATGCATCATTAAACATGTTGGTCATTAGTCATTCAAAGTGCTAAATACCACTTGACACGGTTTTTGGTCATTGTGCCATCCGTTTGCCGAGTCTTTAACACACTTTCTCCCGAAGAGCAAGGTAGTTATTCTCAGTAGACTGAACTTTGCCAACCGCAAGGGACTTCCCCGATGTTCGGACCGTTCGGTCTACTATAATCTGTCTTTAAGAACATTGCAACTAATTTCCACGTACCCTTCGCAAATCTATGGTTTTGTAACACGTATTCGTGCTGCGTATTGAGGTCTAGAGAAGTGAAATTCTGTATTAAGCACATGCGGATTAAAAAGAATATATTACCTCTATGTGAAAGTTTCTATTGTACTTTTTTTAAGAATATGCATTTATTTTTTTGTTATGTTTATAATTATTTGTGCACAGGAATGTTAATGAGACAATATTAGTATTAAAGCGAAAATTTAAATAAGGAAGAAGCATGCAGTGCCATTCAGTATCATCGACTGATAAGCGATGGAAACTTTTGTGTAGACCTAATAAAATGGAAAGTAACAATGTATCGCAGTTGTGTTAAATTGTACCAACGAAATACTTTAACAAAGCTATTAACTATGAGAAAGTGAATTATTTGTTATTTTGTAGAATTAAAGAATAGGGATGCAAGTTGTTTTACTTAATTGGAGATATTAATTAGGGAAGAGTGAATTATTCGCTATTTTGTAGAATTAAAGATTAGGGCTGCAAGTTATTTTACTTAGAGATAGTAAATTTGCAAAACACACCAAAATTTTAATCAGTGGAAAATGTGTTATTGGAAATTTTTACTTTATCCCAAAAATCTCTTCACTTTCTAACTTTCCGACTACAGTAAACTACAATATACTACAAAACAAAATTAGTATCGCCTTCTGTCTATTTCAAAAAATTTACACATTACACAATAACTTAAAAAATCCTCGTTTTTACTTTATAATGAAAAAACATCAAAATTACCAATTTACATACAGGTAACCACACGCTAATTCCTAAGAGAAGAGATAACCAATTTTTCCACTATTACTGTTACCTATAATAATTTTTATTATATTTATTAATGATACTTATTACTGTTATTACTTTACAATTTAATCTAAAAGCCAAGTGCACACTTGAACGCAAACTTTAAATTCAGTTTCTAAAAAGGAACGCACATTGACCAACTGTGATTTTCCAATAAACTCACGATTCGTACCATCGTACACATTTTCTCAGTTTACATCCGCAGAGGTGTAATATTCCTCCAACGTATTACCAAATCTCGCGAATTCGTTCGTAAATTGTATCAACTCCGCGACATATTGCCGCGAGTGGTGCTAAACATTAAATCCATCGGTTGTTTGTGCAGGGGAGAAAAATTTCATAACTGGTATCCGCACGATGTCCACTGTACGCCCGAGAATTCCTTACGTCCGCGTAAATCTGGGCCAGCCATCGCGCAGACGTATTGTTACGCACGCCGCTGACACCATTTCGGTGCTTCATAACGTGAAACTAGTTTGGAAAAAAAAAGAAACGAAAAAAAAGAAAATGTACGAGAAAGAGCGCGCGCGAGAGAGAAACGTGCTTTGTCCCGTTCAGCTACCGCTGGAAATTTCTTTCAGAAATTTCTTTCTTTGCTTTCAGAAACGGACCGCTGTTTAATAATAGAGACAAAACGCCGCTGCGAATGCTGTTAGCGTGGTTGTTACGTTAATCTAAAAAGAGAGGTTTGCTTTTCTTGTTACTCTTTCGAGTTCAACAGGCTGCGTAAGTGAAGGATAAACTGCGAAAGTAATTTTACGTTTATCTGGATTTTGCGTGTGTGTTTTGTTCGACACGTAAGAGGGTGAGGGAGGAAACGAGTGAGTGAGTAAGTGAGAGAGTTAATATATTTCACAGTGTTTGTTCGGATTTTGAACCATTCAGCATTTAAATACCAGTGTACACGCGCGCGAGAATTATGCACTGTTGAACGTTTTTCTGAAATAATTGTAGTTCCTTCGAAAATTGGGTAACAATTAAATTCGAACCGTGTTAGTGCTGAATTTTTTTTCTGCTTGGGGCTAACAAATGACAATTAAAAAGTATTTCTGTATTTTTCTCACTTGTGAAAGCTTCAGCACTTTGAGAAACTTTATTACATTTATGGAATGTTTGAATTATACGTAGGACTGACAGGAAGCTTCTTAATTTCCTAACTGTCTTCAGCTGAATTTGAAGATTAGCAGAGCAATTTTCAGAAGAGAATGCTAAAAACTCGATTGTGTAACGAAGGGTGGTCCTAGAAACAAATTCGGAGTATATTTGGTCGATCGAATTCACGAAGAGACAGAAATGAAATTTGTCAGTATTCGAAGAAATTTCCAATATTCGATGTTTTTGTAATTAAAAATTGCCAGCTTAACATCGCGTAAAATTACCGAGAATTGAATAACTAATTATCAACTGGAACTAGCCACTAACTTTCCATACATATTTTATGTCAAAGTATGCAGAGTATATTGTACAATGAGTTAAAATTCATTTGCAATAAAAACCAAGAATTAATTTCTAATAAAAATTGAGAATTCATTTTCAATGAAAATACTGAGAATTCGTTCACTACAAAATTCACTCGAAATAAAAAACTTAAAAATTTGTATTCAAGAAATTGCGAATTCTTAACGTATTTCGAAGCAAAATACATTTCCAACGCCTAAAGATTCCCTCTTCCCAAAACCACAATCCAAAAATTCCAAAAAATCACCCACAGTCCCATCAAACACTTCGCAAATTAGAATTCGTTACATATCGCAACAGAAATCCATACACTCGCTACCTAACACACGTCGAACAAATCAAATTTTCCATTTCACATTTCCCGTAATATTCCGCGAAAAGAAAACACCGATTGAGCTAAATACCTGATAATCCTGTTCCTTGTCTCGTCCAATTTGCCTCAACATCGAATTACCGGATACGATCTTCCCCTTTAATGAAACTTTTGCAGCTGATAAACATCGTTTGTTACCGGTGACCTGTACAGCCGTTCATCAGATTAAATCATCGTACCCTGCGTACATGTATATATATATATAAAATCGATCAACATTCATCCACCTCCGCGATTTCACTCCGCGCCTCAACAGAAATTCCGTACAACAATTCCCCCCGGCAGAATTACTATTTCCTTTTCGACAATATCAATTTATCGCCCCATGGTCTCCATTTTATTCACGGGGAATTCCCGCGGTAAGCTCGAACGCAAACTGCTCGCCCGAATACGAATGAAACACGAAGGACGAATGTAATCTCGAACGTTCTCGAGGAGGAGGAGGTCTCTCCGCGACGGTATCCAAAGGACGAAACCGGTGGAAATACAATTTCTGGCACGTCGATAAATCTGAGTCGTCCTTGTGCATTGTGTGCAACATTTGTTGCATAGAGCGCCGGTTCTGATCTAGGAAGGTGGATAATGTCGCTCGAATTATACTATGGCGTGCAAGTTACGTTGACCAAGCAACGCCCTGCTCTGACGGATATTCTCGATTTGTCTTCTTATCTAATCGGTCGCAGATACGTCTGTTATGCCGGATTGCTGGCAAACGAGCAGCGCTGTTAAAATTTCAATAGTTCAGCGTAATAACGAACAAGCGTGGATGCATTCTTGGCATTCGGCCACCTCGAGAAATATGAACCGGCGTCGCCAGGGACAATGCCCGATTTCCTTTCATGCGAACTCCTTTTTGCCGCTTTCGCTAGCCCCGCGCTCCCATGCTAATGAATTTTTCTTATACCCACCCGCTCGCTGGCTTAAATTAAAGGATACTCTTCCTGTATTAGGTCGTCGAATAAGGTCGTCGCGTTTATCGATGTGCCGTTTGCGTCGATATTTCAAATGTAGAGCCAACTTTTAGAAAGTCGGTCCTCGGGAGACAAAATTTGTTGTTTTTCTTTATAGTGAAAATTGAGAAAGGAAAAGCTGTTTGAGAAGTGAAAAATTAACATTTTAGACACACATCGTGTGTGCCTACACTCACTTCGTGGTCCTAGCTTGAAACCAACGCAGGTTTTGATATCTGCAGAGCTTTAACTTTTATTTCGTTTGAAAACGATCTTATTTCCGTGATTAGTACTTCAATAATAACGTGATTATTGCACTTCTTTTCGCCTAGGGACGGCGTTACACACCAAGTGCGTGATTGGCATCGAATGGGTTCAAGATTTTCAAGTTTATGCTTATATTTTATAACTCTCCCATCATCTCCAGGGTAAATAATTATGCATTTCAGTAGAATCATGATTTGTAAAAAATTTTCGTTGCCAGCCAGGTCCAAAATTGACCAATTTCTTCCGTTAAAATGCCACAATATCCTAAAAAGCCTCCCAAATCCAACTCACAAACGTATTCAATCCCTTCACATTTTTCAACTCGATAACTTTCCCATCATCTGCAGGGTAAATAATTATACAATTCGGATTCCTTAAAGCCTGTAGAATTTACGTTACCAGCCAGGTCCAAAATTGACCAATTTCTTCCGTTAAAATGCCACAATATCCTAAAATGCCTCCCAAATCCAACTCACAAACGTATTCAACCCCTTCGCATCTTTCAACATTTCCAATACTAAACTAAATATTTATACTAAACATGTAATTCCAAGTTTTGTGTATGTTCGAAGAGAAACAGAGCATCGGTGATGGATTAGCTCCTTACACCTTCGGAGCTTAAATCATCCAACAGATATAGGATTTCGATAGTTTGGAACTTGAGTGGGTCGATCGTAGGGAGCGGAGAATGAGGCAAACGTTCACAGCTGATTGCTGAACGTTAATATTATTGCTCGGTAGCAAATGGAGACGTATGCAAACCGATCATCATGCTCCGCTTGTGTTCGACGTTGAAGTGCAATTCTTCGGCTCGTCTAAATACCTGCTAAAGTACTAGAGCTGGTATTTCGTAACTGTTACAGCTCTGATACGGATTATATCGGGCTTAACGGTTACGTAAGGATGCATTCGTTCTAATGGATCGGATAGATGAACATAGTGCACTGTCGTTCAAAAATTCAGAGCACTGTTATTTATTTGGGAGAAAGGAATTTCGTAGAAACGTATGCGGTAGTTTTATTAGAAATATTTTACTTGTACGTTGAAATAACATTACACAAGTTTGATGTAAGATCGAAATTATAATCTGAATTGGGCAGGAATATAAAAAAAATCCCAACATGTAAAATAGATCTGTAGAAATATTTATAAGAAGCTTGGAGCAACTGGAAAGAATTGAAAAACTGATTGCCAGAATGACGAAATTGTGTGAAGTTGTGATATAGAGAAAAAGAGAATTCTTCTTTTGTATGGATTTAAAAAAAAAATAAGTGCAAAATAATTGTAACTTTTATTTTTAATTGTAATTAAGTTTCGTTACTATAGAATAATATTTTCAGAATTAATACTTCACAGAATAAGTTTTTCTTAACTTTATTTGTTTTGGATTCGTAACAAGCTCCAAAGTTTCAAGCGGTAGCGTACTTGTGCCGGTGAACGAAAATTGATTCGTGACAAGAGTTCAAGGAAAATCGTGTATACTTAACTCTTTCGCTCTAGCGTGCTTATGATAAAATGTGATCACTATAGTCGGAATACGTTGCAGAGAATTAACTATCCCATTTTCCCCCCCGTTTTTGTTGAAACCAAATAGCATGTAAGAGTTAAAAAATGCTATGTACAGTAACAAATTGTTATTCGAAGAACTCAAACTTTGTAAGGAAAAATAAATAAAAGTGCTTAGCAATAATATGGTATGACTACGCTATGCTGTCCCTTGTTTACTGAGGATAAACTGTGTAACTTTTCTTGTATTCGTTCCTTGGGGCCTCGATAAAAAGTTTGAGAAAAAAAAAAAAAAAAAACAGAAATAAACGTTGTTTACAACTCGACTCTGATATTTGGAATGCCTACGTTTTATGTTCTACAAACTTTGCGACGAAGCTTATTATAGTAGTTGGAATAATTTTTTGAAAATAACGTAATTTATTTGAATATGATTTTCGAAGTATAAATATTGAAATTTTAAGAAAACTGAAAGGGTTAACGATATCCATTTTAAAATATTTTCTAAATAAGAACGAAATTTATGTGAAAACGTTTATTTATTTTGAAAAGTACGTCGTAGAAAATAACAATCGCAAATTTGGAAACTTCTGTTGATTCTACTAAATAATGAAAGCAGCTCGCACACTTTCAATACTGTCAAATATTGACAACATTATTGATCGTGTGTGGTTGATATTGAAAGAATGATTGATATCAAGATTGACGAATTCGTCGATCAATTTCTAGATATTTGGAAATCTGAGCCTCGATATTATTGTCATTTATCGTGTGTGGGTCGCTTAACTTTTACCGAAATAATTCAAAAATAAATTATTTTCTACAGAAATAATTCTTATTTAGAGAAATTCAGGTAAACGAGAATTTATAAAAATTAAAATTTGAAGTTTAAAGAATTTAAAGAGATTTATAGAAAAAATCTAGCAATTATCTACAGATTATGCTTTATTTATTCAGAATTATTTAGGAATCTGTGATGTTTGAGAAAAAGTACAGCAATTACCTGCAAATTACGTTTTGTTCATTCAGAATTATTCAGGAATCTGTTATACTTGATTTCAACCATGTACATGTTAATGTCAACAAGCTAAGCAATCTTTTGAAGAACTGTCACCTCAATTTTTCATTCTGCTATAGTACTCATGTATTATACCTATTTACTCTTAAAAAAACGATGAAAATAAGGTCGCAATAAATAACTACCTAATCAACAACATAATTTAAGCCACTCAGAAACCAAAACAATCAACTCCACATTTTCATATCCTTCCAATTTTAGTATCAAAGCACACGCATGGTGCTTAATTTTTCATAAATAAAAACACTTTAATAAATCTGATATTAGAGTCAGTCACTTCAGCTCCTGAGTGGCTCATTTATCACGGTGTAATACTTCGTACAGTTATTCACGTACACCGATAAAATTGTAATGAAAAATGAAACTTTCACGTCGCCTAATAAATTTCTGCAACAGACGAGAAATTACGCAGGAGATAAGTCGCGTGTATGCAAGAAAAAAGGAAGGAAATCTACGCGATCATGTACAATCCTCAAACACAGGCTTTAACGCAACTGAATTGTGCAGGCTGATCAAAATCTTAAGCTATCGAGCCTTCATATCCTTCGCTTGACAATATCTTAGTAAGTAGCTGAAAGTCGGTTTCTGAAAGATCGCCGTTCGATTCCTGATCCCAATCCTTAATATCCTTCGCGAATATTCATAGTTCGCGGCTGAACAAAAGGAAGAACAGTTATTGCGATATTTCTTCCGAAGGATGCTCGAGCTCTTAACCCATCGTGATCCTCTTTGATCTACACGCGTGCACAACGCGTTTATTGTTTCACGTGATAATCGTTTATTATGTGGCACAATGCATCGCGATAATCTGGAACGGAGATAAGTTAATGTACGCAACGTGCACGCCTGACAGGTTATCAATTGTGCACGTTCGAACAGTGTTTTTCGTGTTTCGATATGACGATATTGAACGGCAAACTGTTTCATTCGCGTTAAATCACCCACTTTCCACCATTAGGTCGCCGATTTTTTTCCTTCTTCAAACTCGAAATGTTAACCCTTTCGCGGCGGCGGATTTTAATACGCAACACGTGCGGCAGACGGTAAATTTTTAATCACGGCTGCAAAATTTGTTGTTTCGTTTTAAAAGTCGGTTTATGAAATTGAGATAGGAGTGTGTAAAGGGTAAAATTAAATATTAAATTAGGGTGGAAGTGTACGAAATGGCGCCAACAGTACAGTGCCAGTAAATTTTCAAAACCAATAGCATAGAAAGGGTTAAAGAGGTATCTGACCATCCGGGATAAAAAATTCGATTTTTTTTATTGCATTTTCTCGAAATGTGTTGCTAAAATTCTACACCTCAAATCGACGAAATGACAAAGGTACAATGATTTCAAGAATTTCAAATGCGTTTTTCTCGAAACCGTGTTTTGCAAACTGGCAGCCATGATTTCTCAATAATGAATCAACTAATCTCTCCCAAATTTCGCATACGTATAAAATAGATATCTCTATCGCCCGTACTAGAATTCCGTCAATATCTGCAATAGTTTTTTTTTTTTAGCATCTGAAGAAGTTCAAACTTTCACGATAAAAATTATATTTTTGCTTCACATGACTGCTGTTTTGTCAAAATACACTTTTTTTCTGCTTCATTCTAGTAGGGATTGTAACAACACTCATATGAAGTAAGATTAGCTTTGATTTCTCTTTTTCAAATGAATGGCACACTGCGTGAAATATGTAGTAACTTAAATAATAATTAAGATAATTACATAAAAACTGCACTGTGTTCTCCTGAAACGTGACCAAAAGTGTACGAAAAATTTCAAGTCCCTTGGTTCACAATTATCTAATAATATTTGTGGAAATACTCTCTTAACACGGACGCCTTTTCTTTAACATGGGGAAATCTTCCAAAGGCACCTGCCAAAGCTATTTTTTAGAAATCTAATTAACATTTTTATACCATAGTTAACCGTTAGAGGTCAACAAATTGCTTCATGCACGCATAAATTCCGTATTTCTGCGTAGCACATGATGCGCCAGTCCCTTGCTTCTGCCCACTCAATAGCATTACAGGGCACAAGATCAATTCGTGGACACAGATCCGTTTACCATTGCGCCTGGTCCTTCTGTTGACCGGTACCGTCACCTTACCAGCTATTAAGATGAGCGAGATGCTCGAGGATTACCTAGGATCTGACAAGTCCATTGAAAAATGTCTCATTCGACTCTGAGTGTTAGTGCACCTATCGGTGCCGCTGTTTGATGCTCTAATTTACGACCTCTCTATATTTCTTCCACCAAACGTACTTGAGAACATCGTGTGAACGAAGGTGCGTGGCTATGACAGGTCTACGTCGAATGACAGGAAAATAGTAAGAAGGAGAGGGAGAGAGAATGTGAGAGTGCATGAATAAAAGAGTTTGGAAAAGTGGAAGAGTCGGTGGAATAGAACAGCATGGAGAACAGTGTACTTAACGAGAGTCAGCGTGGTTTTGGGAGACAATAGCGCAAACCTGCGTGGATTTATAATAACTGTAGCTGTACACTTTCATTATCTATTAACCCCTTCGCTGCAACAGATTCTAGAACGTGACACGCGCGGCAGATGGTAAATGTTTATTGGAAATTTGTGATTGAAATAAAACTGCCTTTGTATAACTGCTAATACAAAATACTGTTTGAAATGCTCTATGTGTCGAATCCTCATCCCTTTGTCCCTCGACTCCCATACATACCGATCCTTTTCCCAGGTACAGTTTCGACAACTACCTTCGCGTTTTCCACTTTCCCACCGAATTCCTGTCCTATCTCCGGCAGATCCTCAAACTGATGCACTCTGCCCATTTCTTTTGTACCGACTCCTTAAGTTCATTACCGAACCATTGTCCCTGCAATTCTTCTCCCGTACCATCGAACCCTCAATCCTAACGAGTCCTGATCATTCCTGGTCCCTACCTAACGAACGCATTCCTAAATTCCCCCACCCGCAACTCCCAAAAACCCCAATATAAAAGCAGCCTCGAAAAAGGACGAGAGTCAGTCAGTATTGCATAACAAGGAAGTTTAGACCTTGCAGTTTATATCCGTAAAACCAACAGTGTAAAATAAAAGAAAAAACTTAATTACAAATAAAGATAATTTCTAAAATCCACCGTCTAAAGCGAACCGACGACATATGGAACTGTCTCTGGACACCCAAAAAGAGAAAGCTGGGATCCACTTATACCTACAAACTGTTTGTCCTATTGTATTGCAGTGTGCAGTGTGCTTGACTCGAAGACGAACACCAGACATATTTGGTGGAAGTCCTAGTGTCTTTGTCTAAAAGAACGCCGAGACATTTTTGTCCTCACTCGATTATTTCTACAGGGTATTCTTAGAGATAATCCAACAATGTTCAATCCCAGCCGCAAAATCCTTCGTTTCGACGTTTCAAAATTTAAAGAAAGTTTTTAAATTCACCGTTTCAAGCACTAAGGTGCAAGCACGCAAAGGGCAAAAATTAAGGATTAAATTCGCGCCAACGGAGAACAACGGGCAAATTTTCAAAGCGCCAAGAGCACAGTGCGAGCAAATATTCAAAATGCCTATAGGCGCGAACAGTTGTGAAAGGGTTGAATACGTTTTATTCGAAATTACACCTGCCCAGTCTCGATCACGGATATCACCGAACCCTAGATAAGTTAGTTTCTCGTGCCTACCAATAAACGTGCCGAGTTCGAAGAAGAATCAATGACCCAGCGGCAGAAAGTGCGCGATTCGACGTGGAATGGCTCGTCCGCGGGTGCTTCGGGATCGAAAGAAACGAAAAAGGCGATAAGCGTGATTAATAGAGGGGAAAAGGATATCGTTGCTGCAAAGATAAGTCCCCCCGGTTCGACGTTGACTGATCGTCGTAGATTAATCGCCCACCAATACTCGCGAAACTTATTCCATTTTTTGATGCAGCAATTAGCGCCGCGCGCGATGTAATTATTCAGCCGAGGCTTGCTGCACGTGAGCTTTGATTAATTTCCTTAATCTGATATAATGC
>NW_017100410.1:70519-75623 GCF_001263275.1 Habropoda laboriosa
GTTTGCAATCAATCACGGGCAAATATTACCGGGTATTGAAAATCCGATGATTTTAATTTAATGCACGAACGACGATTAATATTAATCAGAACGTTTAACGCTATTTTTATTGCCGAGTTATAAAGGGAATATCAAAGTTATCGTACACGGTCAGCTACTTCATCAGATCCGACAGCTTAATTAACGTCACTCGCAGTGTTTCATAATTACATTTTTCAAGGGTTATCAGCCAGAGATAAGATTTACACCTCTCTCTGTGTATACTCTTTCGTTTCGAATTCATTACTCTTAAAATGCACGGCGACGAACGAAGGATGTAGGAACGAGGAACAACCTTTTTTTTTTTGCTGGCTAATGAAAATATCTGCATTAAAAATTGCGGGGCTAATAAGTTTGTACTATCACTGTCACCATAAATGGATAACGCGTCCATGATCTACCAACGAGTGGACTGTGATGGATGGATTTGTAGATTATGTATCGATCAATAACGGCCACACAGGCCTGTGTATCGTGGGCTGCGCGAAATTTACCTTTGTAACGATTGATAAATGTGTTTGCGTTTCTTATACACATTTCGGACAGTTATGTAGGACGCGTACTCTTAATTCATCCTGTAATATGTTCGACCCCGTGCACAGGGGTAATTGAAACGTAACGACTGAACATGTCGAGGATTTTGATTGAGTGACATATATCGCAATGCTTAGGCACAGCAATTTATGAATACTTCGCCTTTACCTCGAATCCTTTAAAATATTGGAGATTCTTCTGTGCCCGTGAGAGCTGATTCCGTAAATGATGTACTTTACCCTGGATTTCTTCTGCGGAGCAGTGAAGATTTGCCGCAATTTCTTCCAACACTTCTTCTCCTCTGGTACGATTTTCTACGTCGTTCGTATTCCGCAACACTGATTTTTCTTCGTAAAGAGCGATTAAATCGGTAATTTAATTTCTCGACTGGTTCCTATTCCGTACACTTCTCACTCGCACGAGAGTTCGACGACGCTTCGCAGTTCGCGTTTGCAAGGCAACTGTCCTACAGCGGTGCGATTTGGTATACATTCGAGGGCAAGTCGCGACGCATCGACTCTCAGAGAGTTGAGCGATACTCTCAGTCACTCTCAGACGCAGTGTCGACTCGGGAGGAATACTCTCAGACGCAGTGTCGACTCGGGAGGAATACTCTCAAGAGCACCTCGCGATAGGTTCACTCTGAAAAGGACACCTACATAGCTCTTGTGTATCTGCTGTCTTTCTTTTTGATTTTTTAACTATTGTCCAGTCTTTCGGTTGATTCTTGGGGTTGTCGTGAATCCGAAGAGATACTACGTTGGAATGTTTAGGTAAATTGATAGAGCCTTTGTTACACTAGGACTTAAAATACTTTCAAATAGTTAATGTAATTTAATTTCTCGACTTTTCCGTACACTTCTCACTCGCACGAGAGTTCGACGATGCTTCGCAGTTCGCGTTTGCAAGGCAACTGTCCTACAGCGGTACAATTTTGTATACATTCGAGGGTAAGTCGCGACGCTCTCGAGAGCAACTCGCGATAGCGAGTGTTTGGCTCGATGTACACACAACGACCCTGGCTCGCGTTTCTTATGTTTGGCGCAGAAAAACTATCACGAGTCGTACGCGATATTATAAGGCAAGCCTGAGGTCTCTTCCTGGAATAACTGCGCGCAAATAGCGAGCAGAAATCGGGCAGAACGATATGTCCTCAGTCAATGTTTACAAGCCTACCGGACGAGTGCCTCGTTGAACGACGCTTATACGACGCGATCGTAGTCTTGTAGAAAATTCAGTGCTTCTGTCGATTATACGCGAATTTCGAGTTAATTTACATATTTTCGTGTGAACGAATTCCTCGCAAATTGCCTGTGGCACCGAGTTCAAGTACACAACGAACAGCCGAACCTGGGAGAAGAATCGGACGACCAGTGTGTTTCTGCGAGCTACGTAGCTAGAGTTTCACGATATGTATGTGCGTGGAAAAAAAAAAAACGAGCCAGCGCGATGTTATGAGACAAGAGGGTGACTCACTCCTGAGGTTCCTTCCTAGGCTAGCTGCGTGTAAACAGAAATTGGGCAGGACGACACGTCCTCAGTCGGTGTTTACGAGGCTACCGGACGAGTGCCTTGGCAAACGACGCTTGTACCGCGCGGCCATAGTCTTGTAGAAAATACAGTGCTCCCTCGAACAACGCGGTTTAGATTATACGCGGATTTCGAATCAATTTACATATTCAGCATACTCGTTCGTGTGAACTGATTCCTCTCAAATTGCCGCTGCATAGAAGAAGCAGTGGCGTCGAATTGGCGAACCTGGGAGAAGAATCAAACAACCAGTGTGTGTCTGCAAGCTACATAGCTGCAGTTTCACGGTACGTATAGGCGTGAATGATGAATGTATGCATGTGTACGTACACAATCGAATAATTGAGTTAATTGAAGATAGAGGAGGGCCTATGCATTACTAATTAGATTAATTATTGTTGTAATTTCTTTGTAATAAGACGTGTTATAGTTATGGTTCTATAGTTTGAAACAACAACAAATCACTTTCTTACTGTTTTCTCCCCGAGACTTGGAAACATTCTATGCTTTTCTGGGGAAACATTGTTTCTCAATAGGCCTCTAAACATGAGACACCTCGTTTGTTATTATTTTAACGACCATATATGGGAATTGAGAATATCGAGGTGGTTTCATAGTTATGACACGCAGTGTATATCTCCTTAAATATAAGAAGAATATAAATATTTCCATCTGTAAGGACAGTCGGCGTTCCTAATCCCCCTGTAAATTAATAAATCGCTTGAAAGTTTTTCAAAAGTTTGATTTATACCACCTGAAGAAGCATAAAATAAGTTTCTCGTACAACGTTTATAATTAAAATTTGATACTTTTTCTTGAGAACTGTAATTTTTGCGAATTTTTCGTACCCCCGAAAAACAAAAAATCGCGTAGTTAAAGATTACACGAAAAACGTGAAAAGTGTATAAAAATATATAACCACAATATATGGGAATTGAAAATATCGAGGTGGTTTTGTAGTTATGACACGCAGTGTGTATAAATGTACTTGAGTTTTTCGTGAAACTTTGAGGGGTGGCTTCCAATCTACGCGGATTTCCATCTACAAGGAGATTCGACTCCCCTAATCCCCGTGTCGTTCGAGGGAGCGGTGTATTTTATAAAACTGTTTTACGTATACATTTTAAATATTTGGAAAGAATTGAAATTGTCGGGAATACTGATTAAATTGTAAGTAGACCGAGGTATGCTTTTTCTTTGACGTGCTAATCGCTCCTTTTCAAGCACGTTTGAAAGCTTTCGCTCGAGTCAATGAAAACACGATGTAAGTAGACGGAAGCATTAGCAAAGCTAACAGTGGAGGGTGCATGACACGCATTGCGTGTTTCCTTCGTGCGTAAAATTGTACGATAAGTGCTTCTTTATTCCGTTTAGTTAATGACACATAGTTAATAGGTTAGCAGCGGCAGATCTGAATGTTTCCTTATTGATATCATTTCAAATGTCGTTTCTCGTAATACGCACCGTTTATTCAATTAGTTCACTTTGAGAAATCGTTTCATTGTGATCGTTACGTATTCAGGGCAATGAAACTGAGACAAGAGGAATTATTTATTGGATTATGGGAGTTATTGGTTGTTAATCCTTATTTTAAACTATAAACTTTTATTAGACACAAGGAAGGTTCGCTTTTCTACTTGATGGTAAGAGCGGACTGAGAATGCTCCTAGGCAACGCCCTAATATTGCCTACGACCCCACTTGGGACCGAAGGGCCTTTTTGTCACGTATCATAAACTTTAGATCTTTACTAAACAGAGGTGGTAAAGCTAAACGGATTTCTCCGAACGTATACAAAAGTAATATATACTTCCTAGTAGGGCTTTAGATTAATATCTAATTGACTGATAAATCTAACATTATTAATAGTTAAATGGATATTTTAGCGAAATAGAACATATATGCAGGTCACCTACTTATCTTCTGTAGATATGGTGGTACAAGAACATTTTGGTACGTAATTTAAATGGTCTCAAAGGGTGAATAGAATGGAAGAAAATTTTTTTAATGGGACAAGTGGCGAAAAATGAATGAAACTTTCGCATTTGATTTAAAATTTCAGTCCAAGGTCGTTGCAAGGCCGTATTATTATGCATGTTGCAACAGACGGTAGAAGAAATATATACATTCGTGTAAAGAAACATACTTAAGTGACATTTATAAACAAATTTTTCTTCCATCTTATTCACCCTTTGAAAGGATTTAAATTACGTATCAAAATTTTCTCGTACCACCATATCTACAGAAGATAATTAGGAGATCTGTTTTACACGGCCCACCCTGTATTTTTGTCGTTATAATAATTTTTCAAATGTTTATATTTCCAGTTGAAATTCATGTAGGAATATTTAAGAGCACAGTTTGTAAATTTTTAATTTTTCTGATTCTTGATTGTACAATATATCTCCTGAATAAGTATAGTTCAAAGTTATTGCTTTCACTCTTCGCTGATACGTAAAATGTGCGTAAGAAGTAACGGTTAGATACTTGTTCGTGCAACGAAGTTATTTCAACAAACTTCTCAATTATATTACTGCAAACGCAAACCTGAAACATTGTTTCGAGTGGGTACTAGTTTTAATTTCATATGAAATTTATTCAGCCTTGATATGTGAATATGCATATTTATCGATTGAAAAGCACGCAGTCCTAGAATTCAAATATTTTTTGCCAATACAAAGGCAGTTACGTGAAAAATCGAGAGAAGCAGTACTTGTTGACATATATCCCTATTACTCTAATACAAAGCATAAAATGAGGCAAATGTAGAAACAGTCGTTTTAATTTCCTTTTTGAACAAAGTAATTTAATTTGAAGTTACTCTTTGATACATGCACGTACTTTTGACACACTTATTCTTTGATTTGTACATATACTTGCAACAATACCACATTTTTATTTTTCTATTCGTTGAATTTTGAATTAATCGAAAAATAAAATTGCCTGAAAATTTGGAAAAAGTGAACATTGACACACACTTATTTAGAAAATATTTCGAACTT
>NW_017100410.1:76067-90257 GCF_001263275.1 Habropoda laboriosa
TAGTTTATTATTTCTCTGTAAATATTTTTCTCATTTTTCTGTTCGTTGAATTTCGAATTAATCGAAAAATAAAATTGCCCGGAGATTTGGAGAAGGTGAACTAGCCTTCAAAAGTGAACTAAACTTTTAATTTATTATTTATTTATTTTCCCATGAAATGCCAGTGAAAATATAGACAGTTGAGCTACTTAAATACTTCCATTGTCCAGCTAAGCTTGTCGTTGCACGAAGCTCTCGATAAAGTCTATAATATTTCTCTGTTTGGCGATACTTTATTGAAAATATGGCCATTGCCTCATCGATGCATATTTCATATGTTTCTCTATTGTTTCGAATGGAATAATAGAGTGACTGTTTCGCGAAGCCGTTATAACTGTATAACCAGAATTATCCTCGTAATCACCATGATTAATGCCTGCGTTATTGTTACTACTTCCTGTCGATGAACTTCAGTGTCTTAACTCGTTTGACGGTTCCTGGACATTTTTCCATAGGTATTAGGTTGTTTGGAAATTTCGTGCGGAAAATTCGTACTGAAATTTATTTTAAGTAAACTTCACACCTTCAAGCGAACGTTTCTTTATTCTTTTACAACTTTTCGCTGTCTTTCTGGTAATTAGAAAATTCCAGTGTTCGCTGAGAAACTTTGCTTTTATTATTTTCTTTAAGATCGAAGTTTTCTTCTTTAAATTTTGCATCAAAGAATTTCTCAAAATTTCGTTTTTGGTAAAGGGAAAAACGTTAGGTGTTGGAAATGTATATACACTATTTTCTTGCATCTTCAAAACGGTATAACTTTGAAAAGAAATTAGCAATTGTAACGAACAGATTTTCGAAAGGCACGTGAAGAAATATTCTTTTGAGAATGTATGAGAAATTGATACATTTTCATCGAGTTTCATTTGTTCGAACGTATCCAAACTGCTACCTATCGAAAATCGGTACAAACTTTCCTGACGTTTCTCTGATATACGTGTAATTTAAAGGAAAGGGTTAAAGATTATCACTATTATTTAACTGTTTCAGTGCTCGCTAAAATATGTGGAAACTTGTTTTGAAACTTTAATTACCTGCGAATATTGTGGAAATGCTTTTATTTTTTCTTATCTAATTTTTTATAATTTTGAGGAGCTACGAATGCATTTATTTCCTGACCTTTAAAATGTTACATATTACCATCTGAATTTCTTACAAATACTTTTCTAAACACTGAAAGGCAAAAGGATAATAGATTCAAATTGTTTCGATTTTTCGAGCAACTGAATTTCGAACCTTTCCTTTCGTTTCATTGAAACTACTAACGAAATGGAAAAATAAATGGCACTATTAACGAAGAGAAGTAACAAGACTCTAGAGAAATCGAACTATTATATGTACTATGTAAAATATGAACTACTTTATTTAAGGTTTGTATGCATGAAACAACTGCAATACCCCTACCTGCTAGGTAAATAAGCTTTTTTCGCGAATGCTTCTCTTTGCAACGCTCCCAGTGATGTTTCCTCTAAGATATTTGTGACAGAGCACTGTGACGTCAATCTTTTTCGGGGTCAGACATGGTATGACGTTAAAGGTGTATACAGGTTTTCTGGGCCACGTATATGCGGTGCAAGTTGCACTACTACAGTGTCGGGCAAAAGTTATTTCGACTAACGAATAAATTCGAAAGATTCGTTATCCACGAATAATTCAATTTATTCGTTGTTCTGTGATGTTTTCAAGTAAAACAGACTTTTAATAAATTTGTTTTTTTAATGAATTTTATTTAAATTTGATCGAAGCATCACTCTTTTGTCAAACGTCTCACCTGAAATCTTGTGGAAGTAAGATAGATTAACCTTAGTAGCGTAGGAGAAATGTCTGGTGTTGAACTTTATGAATAACGAATGAAACAATGAACGAACGAATGAATGAATGAATGAATGAATGATCGAATAATGAGTATAGGAACAACGAATTGAAATTGGGTAACGAATAAAATTTTGTTTGTCAAAACACTGCACTACCACAATAGAAATCAAAAATTCTAGTCACTTAAAATCCTAATACAATCGTTACTACTATCCTTACTACACACCCATCACTCAACGAACAATCTTGTTGCGTCGTGCGCTTCAGTGTGGTGGCGCAGGATTGTCGGTGGATCTTGGTGTGAAGTCGTGGTGTTAATGCTCGTGGTTGTGGCGATAAACTTTCGAGCTTTGTGGATGTTTGCACGATGCTGTGCCGTCTAGATCCTGGTTCGAAGGACCACCCAAATGATTGGGACTTGTAAAAAACTGATCTATGTCTGACGCGTGATGTGAGCTGGTTCCACCTTGCTTCTCCGTATTCGTGGTGGTTGAACGACTGTCACACGACCCCTCGTCCACGTCGCGTCTCCGACGTCCGTGAGAGGGATGTTTGTTGGGACACGCTGATTGGTTAATGGTTAACGATTGCATTTGCCAATCAGCGTGTCTAATATCGTCTTTGCCGCCCAGTCACCTTGGAAGGGTGGGAGACGGTCGCGAGGGGTGGGCGGAAGGTCCCAAAAATCTGGAATTTCCTCCGGGTGACTAATCGGCAAGCGGACCGTTACATACAGTTGTGCCGTTCGGAAATTCGTGGTTTATGGTATGTTCGTAGGCTATTGAGCGCGAGGGACACAAATTACTAAAAATCTAGCAAAGCAATTCTAGAGACCCTCGCAGGATGTAATTAGACCCGTGCAAGCAATAAACGAAAATCCTGAACTCAAAAATAACCGTTCCCGGTCGATCGTGCCATAAACCGTTTTCTACAGAAAACCTAACACCCCTAATATAACAATTTTAGCAACAATTTCCCCACTTCGACTCCACCAGACAAACCCTACCACACGTCCCAAACACCAATCAACCGATACTCCCACCACTTCTCACACATTTCACACCACCAATCACGTACACACCGAACTTATAAAAACACAAACACACACAGAAAATCATTCAGATTCTATCAGAGATTCTATCACCAACTTTGAGACATCACGGAAAGGTTTTATGACATGTCAACGTCTATTGAATGTTCACGAGTGGGCACCGGGAAGGTATGTGGCCCGCAGAAAATTTATTTTTCTGCAGCCATAAAACGCTTCCTGGGCTTCGTGGCCAATTTGAAAGAAAAATGAATTAACGCGAAGAAGAAAAGGGGCCCATTCAAAAATAGCGTAAACAGGTGTCCATGTCATAAACCCAATCCCTAACAAATCTAAAAACATATAAATATACTTACGTCGACAACTTAAGTATCTCTGTTTCACTACACACAAATAATACTCACACAGCACTCTCGCAAGTGCCGTATAATTGAAACGTGCAGAATATCTCCTGTAACGTATAATTGCCTGAAAGACTTATGTCATGAAAGACCAATTGGATTTATTAAATGAAAGAAATATCCGCTAATCGATGAAAGCTCCCCTACGAACATCGGGAAACCTCCCGTAAATATACCTCAGCGAAGACTGTCGTGCGAGTTTCACCATATAAGCTAGAATGTTGAAACGGTTTGTCATTATGGAAAGCAATTTCATGTCAATACGGAACCATTATTTCCGTTTTAACACGTACAACAGCCTGGCTGGAAACCGTCCGTGATTCCCATTGGCTTGTTTGATCGCGAGTGGGCGATTCAGGATAAGCAGAATCGCGGAATATCAGTGCACTTCTTAATCGATTGCAGGTCAACTGACCGACTCTCGCCGTTTCTGCGTACACGTTGCATAATAACGAAGCAACAGGGTGAAATACGGTCTTCTTTCTTTCGACGTTACGAAAGATACAATCAGTGATGCAACGGTAACATTTTGTTAACACAGGTACCATTGTGCGAACGAATAGAAACGGTTTCGTTTCTCGTTGTCGATACGCGACATTCATCGTTTTCAATGTTCAGACGATTAAGAAATATAATTTCGTTTCACGTAGTTCTCTCTGCTCGTAACGTTGCTTGAAGTTCTTTCGTACCTTTATTGGCGGAATAAGAAAATTTCATGTGAAACGTCGATTTAGTTGCGACGGTACTTATGGAAGTGGCACAAGTCGTTTCGAAATACTTGGAATTTTCCATTTGGGTGTACTAAAAAATACTTTTTCATTCTGTAGTAAAATATTTCACGAAATACTTGCTGTTATGGTATAGCAGTTTTCTATGAAAAGATCGACGCAACGCGAAATAAGTGATACGTTCAATTTTTTTAGATTTTTGACTCAGACCACTTTCGTAATTTAGAGTCGTAGTATTTCGTGCCGAAATACTAAGTTTCGTTATTTCATATGCAGTGAAATGTAAGAATCAATTTTAGAAGTTATTAAACAAAATCTACGAAGAATGAGATTCAAAACTTGTAAATTTCTAAATTTTCCCCAAAATTTGCACATTGCTCGCTAGACATTCAAAAGCAGAGGATCACAATGATTGCACAGACCTTTAACTCCTTCGTTACTAAAGTTGACTATAGTCACGCAACATCGAGCTCTCCCTATATTCTAAAGCTGATTATAGTCGTCCACCGTTGAGTGCGGAGACAAAACTGCCCGACAAAATAATATTTTAAATTTCATTACTCTGAGATGTATTTGTTTACAATTCCTTATACGCGCGCTAATTTCACATAACCTGCACTAATACGACAAAGTGGCAAATGTTTTGCTCAACATACCTCAACATACTATTAACCAACGCCATAATAACGAAAGCGTCAAGGATCAACTTAATTTCTTCAGCTACTGCAATCTAATAAAAGCAATACAACACGTGATAATCGTAAACGACCAAGTGTCAACAAATAGAAGAAAGTTGGAAGCAATGAAACTTGCAGCACATCGTAAAATCGTCGGGAACGAGCGTCCTCCTGAGCGTTTCCTCTGGATCGAAAAAAGAGCGGGAACTTGAAATAGTTGGACACACAGCAGTCCCCATAGCCAGACGAATTACGAGCATTGGAGAAACGATGCTCGGTTTTGTCGGTGGTTTCCCCGAATAGACCGCGCCATATTTGCGACGCGGAAGAGTGGGAATGATTTCCGCTTCTGGCGAAATTCCTGCCATATTCCCGCAGCATGCCACTTCCGGATCTGTGTAATTCGCTCTCGTCTCCACCCTTTTGCTCCCCTCAAAGAACGGTCCAAACTCAGCCATTAGGCGATGACCGAGCTGCTGCCCTTTATGAGAAACGTATAACACGACAGAAGATCCTGGTATTCCTTGCACAGCGAGCTAGATGTTCGAGAGAACTGTCTTTCTTGATTGGTTCAGTTTAGAACATAGGGGACGAGCAGTTATGAATTCAGAGGTTGAAAACCGTTACGATTTCGGTTTCGGTTCTTGAAACAGTTATGAGGAACCGAAGAAACCAAATTTTCTAGCTATATAGCTGCTTCCGTTACGGTTTCTATATTCGTTCTCATATCGGTTCCAGAACTGTTACTTTTTCGATTCCAAAACGATTCTCCTATCGATTTTACAGCAGTTGAAATCACCAGATATGGTTGCAGATTATTGCACGTAAGCGTACCTTTCACAAAGTCGTTCTAGAAGTTTCTCTTTGCGAAGAAGCACGATAAGTGTTGTGCCAGAGAAGTCTGTACTTTCCAAAGTTAGTAGTCTATTAATAGTTAGTTAGTCAGACAGTTAGCAGTCAATCGTGAAACAGAATCATTACACTTCCAAAGTCAGTCTTAGAAGCAATCAGGATTTGAATATTCTCCAGTCAATTCACTCAGCTGCTAAAGCACTTTAGTTAGCCTGGGGAGCAATTAGGGGAGCAACTTGTAACATTTAGACGAATGTCAATTAATTATAATGCTATCTCTTTGTTATTTGGCACAGTGCAGTGTCTTAAAATTACCACATCTTCCATCTTTTCCGCGTGCAACCGTTCTGAAATTGAACGACGATAGGTTTTTGAGAAAAAGAAAAAATTAGTCGTACACTCTGTAACACGTGTTACAATTTTTCTCACATTATTTCCTTCAAATTTTCCTCCCTCCCTAAAAAATCGTGTCTTCGAGAATATACGAAGTTGTATTTTAAGGCAGCAAAGAAACTCACGAAATCAGCGCAAATATCGCGTGCGTTTCATTCAGAACTCCTGAAAATTCTGACAATTAGAAGCGAAATTCCAAGAGCCTAAAACCAGAGCTTGGAGGAAAGTACGAATTCGCGACGCTCGCGGAACGAGCTGTACGTGAATAACAAAAGCTCGCAGAATACGTGGCATGGTCATAAAGGTAGTCTGAACAAAAAAAAAAAAGAAAAAAAGAAGAGAGAAGGGAAAAAAAACGCGAGGAAAAAATTGTCCTATGGAAAATTTCTGTCAAGGGGAAGACAAGCAATCGGTGTTTTCAGTGTAAAACTGAAATGTTTTTTACGATATTCTCGTCTCGTGCTTGGGATAGCAATTTTATAGGTGCAATACAGTCGATGCGCGGAGGGAAAATATTTTCTCGTCGTCAAAACAGATGACAAATGTTTGCGCTGAAATATACATGGAAACCCTTGGGGTGCGGTTGCAGATGCACTTTGGATATCGATTCTCTGAGCCGGGATTGTTGAGCAGCGTAAAGAGAAAACGCTTCTTTTCCCTCTCTCTCTCTCTCTCTCTCTCTCTCTCTCTCTCTCTCTCACCTTCGCAAACCACGTTGCACTTACATATCTACCGCTTTCTCACGCTCTCTTACCTCTTAACCCTGCCACGACTATTCTCGCTCCTCAGAGAGTTTCGGTTAATGGTGGCCGTTTTCACGATACTTTTACGACGATTCCCCGTCAGACATGTGAAATCCTGCGACTAATCATTCTAAAACATTTATTGCCGATGCGAAATTTGATTTCCGAGTGTTAAGCGTGAACGAGGTACAGATATTTTCCAGTGCTATTTGAAATTTTGTGTTATTGCTTAACAAAGGTCAGGCAAACCCGGAAATTCAAAAAATGATGAAAAATTACGTACAAGTAAAGTGTGTCATCCGTAATATAACCCTAACTTAACCCTTATGTCAATACCCAGGTATTCTTTTGTACATTTTCTCACTTGAAATATTTTATCTTCCTGGTAAAATATTTTTCATCCGTATTTGCTTCAAGTTTAGAATTTTGTTATCAGGAAACTACTACAATTGGACGATAAAGTAGACGACAGTTGTGGCTATTGACGCAAGGGTTAAGGGGTGGGATCACCCCTTGGAAAAAATTCAGAATTTTCTTTCATGTGAAATATCTCAAGAACGACGGGAGATATCTAAAACAAGGTCTGAACAAAAATTGCATCGTATTATCGTGTTTGCGAAGGCCTTGTATAATATAAAACTACATTAAATGTAGAAATCAAATATTATAGTTGTATCTGTTAATATATGTACGGTTTATTTCTTCGTTAGTTTTAAAGAATTTCATCAATTTTTTAACATACAAGCTCTGATTCGCTGTTTACCTACAGCAAAAAGTAGTAATGTTAAAATATTGAAAAATGATTGAACACCTACACTGAATTTACTATATATTTGGATTTCGTATAGAATGGTATGTCATTTTGGATGTATAAAGGTTTGCCTGTAGCAAGAATTTAGGGGTAATTACAGCAACTTCAAGGTTTATCACGACTTCTTCTTTCACGTATTTCAAGTTCTACTTCAAGGCTAAATCGCTTGTGCTTCCTGTTATTATTTGATAGGATCGTCTACGTTTTACGTGTTTCTTCAAATTCAGCCGCGTAACGTTACTTTAAGAGCGGAACGCGACTCATTTTTTCCCGCACGAATGGACATTACCTTTTTAAGGTCGAGTTACAAGCTAATTAAGGTGACTTATCGCATTCGAATAATCAGAAAACTGTGACCAAAGTGAAACTAATTTTTGTCGCATTCCTGATTGCTATGCGTATGAGACATCGTTTGACAAGTATCATTTATAGATCCAATTGGAAACAAAATATATGACCAAACTACGCACTGCAAGATACACAAAAATTTGTAGAGAAAGTCAGCAAATTTAAGAATTTTTTAACGATTTTTTCGAAACGAGGCAAATTGCCATTGATCTTCACAATATCAAGCTTGAATCTGTAAAGAGTTAGTAACAGATTGAATACTGGTGCGAATTGATAGGTGGTCTCAATACTGAATTTCTACTTTTCTACAATATACGAATGAGCTTTTGTTTGACTTTCTTCAAATGCACAATATACACAAAGAAGAAATGTAGTTGTTCAACAGATGAGACAAATTTTCAGTAAATCCTATACGTGTTTGTTGTCAGAAATGAAATTGGTACGCATAGTATGACGCGGTTTGATTCATTAACAATTTCAACATTAGAATGTTACTTCTAAAAAGTATCGCTTGAATGGCTTTCGTAATTTCAAGAGTTTCAAAACGAATGCTAATTTTATTAATAATTACCTTACAAGTGTAGGATGTGAGATAAGAGTGTTTCGACCAAGCGATAATCGGATTGAGTGAGGTGTGAGCAAAGAGTGTTTGGACCGAGGGAAAGTTCTTAATGAAAATGCACCCGTGATAAGAGCGATGTCATAACAGAAAATCGACGCGTGATAAGAGTGTGTGAATGCGTGTACAAATCTGTAATCGAGCGTAACTGTGTGTAAGTTAGTATGAAAGACAAGAGCGAATGTGAAAGACGAAGGGAGTTCAGAAATAAAACTGTATTCCTATGAAAAAACAAAGACCACTTAAATAGTATCCCTACAAAAGTATAATTATCCTCCACAAAAACACAATAATAATGAAAATAATTGAGGTGGCCCACCCTGTACAATGCACCCCAGTCTTTCTATGCCTATAGAACATACCGACAAAGTTTGATCCACAAAACTAGGACACCCTGTACAGCAATCCCCAGAAACTCGCAACTCTGAAAATCACCGAAGATCTCCTCCTAATTTGCCCTTAAACGTTCCCATATATCTCCCATTCGACTGTACGACCTTTTTGCTGTACCCGTACCAAAAGAATTTCACGGTGACAGTATGGCGCGGGCTCTTTTATAAATTATCTCTGTTGAATCGATGAATAATTCAACGCTGTTTACGAAGCCGAACTATCTACTCTGGCCGAAGTTCACGTCGAAGTTTGAAGAGTGGTAATGCCATCCTGGCATGTTCCAAGGAGTGAGCGCGAAGTGCGAACTGAGGGATGAAAGGCTTGAAAAACGTGAAGACGCGACGTCGAGAGCAAGCTCACGCGCTAGTTCCAGCCAGTTTAGAATATTTATGACTACCAAACTTCCGAGCCCGTGCTCTTTTTATCGAACGAGAATAACCTTTAGAGCATCGTCAGCCACGCGTATCGTTGTTATCACCGGGACTTCATGGTTTGCAGAGAACAAGATTTTCCAGAATCTTCGCCAGCACTTGAAGTTTGTTCCAGGGTCAACTTCCGTCTCGACTGGCGGAAGTCGAGCTACTGTTATCCTTCGGCGATAGCTCGCAATTTTTTTTTAATAAGCGCTTCTTCCGTACACTTCCCGTTCTTTTATGTATTTCTTCAATTTTCTTCTTCTTTCTTCTCTCTCTCTCTCTCACAAAGACAGTGACTTCGTCGATGCGACGGAACCGTGGCACAAAACAAAGCAATCATAAATATTTCATCGGGGGTAGCTTCGAAATATGCCGACAATTTTCCCCCCGACGAATCGTCTTTTCGCAAACATTCGCTCGTTCCTTTTCTCTTTTTATCTCGTTGCAGAGAGAGAGAAAAAAGAGCGATACAAGGAAGGAACACGTTGAATAAATCACCGTATATTTTCTCCTCCAACCGTTTCTTTTATACCATCAAACAAAAAAGGAATTTTCTGAGAGACGCAGAGACCTGCACGGTGTCTGGTCAGATTTCGAGATGAGTTTTAAATGGTCGAGCAGCGAGCCATCCAGCCAAAGTCGGCGTTCTTTTCGAACAGAAAAGAGGAGGCGGAAGCGACACTACGAGGTGGCGAGTCGCCGCGACAGAATGTATGAAGGGGGTCGAAGAAAATGTCTAGAAGTGGAAGTCTGGCCTCGACTGCCATCGAGTCTCTTTTCAAACGATATCTTATACCCTCGGCTTGGAGCCTTTCGTTTCTTACACCCTTAACTCGAATCTCTTTCCACCTTTTTCTTGCCTCTGGCAAGCTGGCTTCCACTCAGCACCGAACATAATAGGAATTTAATACCATAGCTTCGGGAGTAAAACGGAAAGCAAAGAGGAGATCCCGACACCAGCAACGCCTGCGATTATTTATAAACCATTGATTTCTTTGCTTCCCGATCTCTCTACCTCGTCTCGTTTTCTCTTGGATCTGATGTGTTCCCTTGTTGCACTTTTATGTGTTTCACTTATACACAGGAGCTTCCTCCGGCTACTGATCTTCCTCCTCGTCTTCTTTTTCTTCTTCATCCTTCTCCTACTCTTTCTAGTAGAGAACGACGACGACGACGTCGTGTTGCAGCAGCCGTCGAGAATCTCGAGCGTTAAAGCAGCTCCGCTGGCCGGGTCCCTGGAGAAATTCGATAAATTCAGTGCCCTGAGCTCTCCTGCTGCTCGATCGCGTAATTCGACGTGAGAAAGGTGACGGGGGAGGAAAAATGAGGAGCGATGCTGATATCGACATTCTCGGCTGCGGGGATGTGTGTAAAACCGGCGGGCAGCCAGGTATTAGAGCTGTAAATTCCGAAATATCCGGCGAATGCGTCACAATATCGTATATATCCAGCTTTAATTTCGGAGATGTTGCCAGCGCTACTCAGATTCTTTGTTATTTCGAAGTGAAAATTTCTGTTCGCTTATAGAGAACATATAAATCATTTCCGCTGCTATTGAAAGTAAGACGAAATGACTAACAAGAGAATGTTCCGAAGTGATGCCGATATTGATGAAACTTTGGTATACGGCAGTATTGAGAAAAATATTTGACACGTATTTCTTTTTTATTGACAATTGTCCACATTGAAGTGATGAGACATATTTGGTCAAAAGTATTTATTTTTTACACGTTCGTTATAAATGAGACACTCGGTATGTATTACCGATTTAAAGTTAGGCGTGCACATCCATGTAATATTTGAGTTTACTCGATGCACGATTAATTCACTTTCAGAGAATTTTCAATAAGATATGAAATGCAACTTCCGTCTCTTACGTGAAAGCTTGAAAGCATTTAAATAGCACACCATTTAAATATTGTAATTGATCACTTCTATCTGTACCACGTAATCCTCAATTCTTCAAAATAACAATTTACTTTGAAACTGTAAAATCTATCAGGAGTGAGTAATTGAAATGCACAAAGTGCATTTCAAATGGTCTTTACAGTGTCATTCACTTCGATCGATATAACTGCATGAGTACAAAGTTAGCGGAACGTACATTTGCTGCAATATTTCCCAAGACGCAATAACTCTTAATTTCATATCGTTGTACCTCTTTACATGTTTATCCAGTTTTCAATGGTCTTTCGACTTCTAATTCCCAGTCCATACTGGGCGAGAACTGTTCGCAAGCTACTCGCAGACTGTTCGCGGACAGCAGTGAACTCGTTAACGAGCTTCAGTATGGATATGATGCGAACTGCTCGCGAACAGTACCAGCGGCTTTAGCCGTGCAGAAACTACCGATTCCCGTCCGATCACCAACCGAAGTCAAGCTGCACGGGCGGTGACCGGAACTGGGGATGGGTGACCGCTCGGTCGCATCCCGTGGAAATCGCGCTGCTGGTTTTTTCGGGCTGAAATTTCGCGCAGACGTTAGTATTACCATTACTAATGCCTAGCGGTTGGTGGTGTTTCGATGGAGCGTAGAAAAAATTGCTTAAATAGGGGAAAGGTATAGGATCATTGACTCCTGGGTACACTCTGAAAGCCCTTCTCAGGGCGGCAAAACACTAAGTGTAAGTCGCGAAAAGTTCGCATCGTATCCACACTGGAGCCCGCCAACGAGTTCACTGCTCAGGAAATTGTTTACACTACCGGCGAACATTGTTCGCAACCACTATTGTCTATAACGTGCAAATCTGCAGCAGTAAATGTCTGTAAACTTTCACGCAACGTCGACACAATTGCAAAAATTGCCAGGCAAGTGAAAACGAAAGTATAAACAGATCGTCGATCCATCAGGAATGGACATTTAATAGGCGCTCCCGCTACAAAATCGTTGATTAGTCCGAGACAAGCCCCTGCTGCAGTAAGTCCCTCAGGTGATGACTAATTGGTCTTCGATTTTTTTCTCTCTCCTTTTTCCGTGAAAGATTCACGATCGTTAGATGGTACGATAGTTCCGTATTCTTTCGTTGCATCCAGGAAAAAGGCCTTGCCCGTCGATGATTAAGCCGTCCCCCGAGTTTTATCCTCGAAGGGTAGAAAGACGGTCTATCGGGAATACTTGAACCATCCCCTACTTTTCGTCCTTCTCCTTCTTGTCCAGCTATGCCGGGAAGGAGAAACGTGGCCTTATCTTCGATCGTACTTTCGCGCTACTGCGGTCTCGTTTGCGCAAAGTCGAGCGAGATAATCGATACGTCTTCGTCTACTCTCGCCACCTGGAGCAGTTGAGGTGCTATTTGTTTCTTCCAATCTTGTCCCTTATAATTTTTCCACGCGATTCATATTATTGCTTGCTCGTTCGTCGACTGTCGGCGTTCAATTGGAGAATATCCAGTTAAATTTCTGATAATAAGAAATCTAGCTTTCTCTTCTTCGAATTTTACCTCAAGCCAGATGTCACTTTTTAATTTCAGTTCGAACAATAGTTTTTTGTGTATGATACTTGAACGAGGTTCTTGGAATTTTCACGAGCTCTGTTCGCCGTTCGAAATTTGAGCAGGTTTACAAGGAAGTATAAACTACTTGCAGTAAAGAACCTTCAACATTTTCATCGTGTGTCTAGTTTTTAATTTAAAAAATTCTCTCGTGCATTGAGTATCCCGCCTTTAATAATAAACTATGAATGAGTGAGCACAGGCGTGAGTCGTAAATTTTCACGAACACGAGGCGCGTCTCGAGCTATTCGTGCTTCCAGAAGAATCCTGTTTAGAACAATTTAAAATTTTATTACGTAGAACATTTTGTAGCACAAATAAGTTTTATAAACTGCCACGATCGCGAAGGAAATAATTGCGTAGCTGACCGAATGCCCCGTATAAATGAACAAGAAGGTATCTTCTCTCTGGATTCATCTTAACTCGCGAAACAGTGCTGATTTTCGATATAAGGGACAAAACTTCATATAGAAAGTTTGACCGAGCAGAATTGCATATCTACGTCTCGAAACGCAAACTTAATACTGGAAACATCGCGAAAGACCAGAGGACGTTTTGGGACATCGCAATTTTGAACGTCATATTCAACAGCTGCCTGCCCGTATACCACAAATATTGAAGTTTCCTAGTAAACTACGAATTTCCTATAATTCGAAATACGCAATTCAACCGGAGTACTCTACTAGCTTCTTCTTCGGCAATAAGAAGCTCTTAAACACGTACACACGCGACATTCATATTGATTTCTAAGTACTTGACTTATTCCACCTTCAAATGGAATATCTTTCGAACACCTGAGAAAGAAACCTATTTGCAGGGGAAAGATGTTTTGTTTCCTATGAAATGCTTAAGAATTTGCTAATTCTAGAAAAATGTATAAATTTCACTTATTGTATAGTTCGGTATTTTTCATTTTTATTGAAACACGTAACTCGAGAAATTGAGACTTTCGAAACCAAGAAGTTTGCTCTACCGATTGAAATTTATTTTGATTATTGTTAGGCTGGTGCAAATGAAATTTCGTTTTTGCAACAGCTTAAATTGGCGGTCTGATATATTAAATTTTGTTCGATCGTCAATTTTCATGCACAATGGTCGAAAAGAAGGAATTTTTGGATTAGTAAGAAAATTCATAATACGATTGTTGGGAATGTCAAAAATATCGAGTTAACTTTAATTCGAAATCAATAGAATTCTTCGAATGCAATATTAATTACAACACAACGCTAGAAAGGGATTATTCAAATTTTACGAGGAAGCTAGAGGGAAATTATACCAGGTATTGAATTACATCTCCTTATGTTAATTTCATTCACTTGGTCGAAATGTTTGTATGCAAAGACTTCCGAGATAGTTTGACACTTACCGCTGGTATACTTGATTAAAAACACAAAATCATCCAGGTAAAAATTCGGATAA
>NW_017100410.1:90340-121981 GCF_001263275.1 Habropoda laboriosa
TAATTATTTTTCCACGTAATAATGAGCTGATTAAAATCGTCACGTACGAGCGGAAATTATGGCGGCGAGCTTTTGGTAGCACGGCAATATTTCGCCTGGGACCAAATTGGAAAAGTTCAAACGTAATTAACTAGTCGCATTAATATTCATTTTTCTCGATTAGGGCGTTGAACTTGGTCGAACCGACATTTCCACGCGGAAACAAAATTTGTCCGGCGTGCAGGCCTTAATCCACCGTTTGACACACGGAACTCGGCCAAGTTTCCATCGTTTACCAGGTTTCATGGCTCTCCGTGACAGTTGATATTCCCGAAACAAAAGATATCAGCGGCAACGGATGTGTGTAAGCGGATTTCGAAAATTCATCTCCGGGGGGAAAATTGGAATCGGACATTTTTACGACTGAAATCGGCCGTACGAAAATGAAAGTTTCTGATAAGCCAGCGACACGAGGCTTGTTACTTTTACGTAATCCTTTCGCTAGGGGGAGGAAGGAACCACGAAATTGCTCCTGCGCGGATTATATTTTCACCGAAGCCTGTTACTTTTACCCTTTCCGTCGTTACGTCATCGTTGGTGCAGCACTTTTCTCGCCCCGTTGAACCGCTACTTTCCCGCTGAATCTGAATATGATTTTACCGTGTACCGTGTAGAAGAACACCGTTGTACAACGTACGATAAGCTTGCCACTGGGCCGATTTACAGCGGCCATTGTAACGTGTCGTCTTTGTAACGTGGCTGCGCCTTTTATATCCCGGCTTCTGATACGCTATATGTATAATCCAAGTACTTTTGTAATGGGCGTATTGTAAAAAGGAGCCGCGGAATATGTGCTTCGATCGACACAAGGTAACAACGTATTCGCCACGGGAGGCTGAATAATTTATCGAATAATAAGGACTGCAACGTCGATGGGATACTAGACAGTCTGGGTTAACGATTCTTCCACGGTTTTTATAGCATTCGCATTGATACAAGAAAAGGTGAATTAGAGATGTTAAATTTTCGGAAAGGAGTTAACACTTTAGCTACGACAGATTTTAGTGTACACGTGACAGACGGTAGGTGTTCAACCGTAGACGCAAAATCTTTTATTCTGGCTGGATCGTTTAAAAATTTGTTTCGTTAAATTGAGGTGGAAATATTTACGAGATAAAATTAAGGATTGAATTGAGCTGGAAGGGTAGCGAAAGGCGCGAACTGGACAGTGTGAGTAAATTTTCAAGGGGTCAGTAGAATACGGTTACATCGAATCACTGAATTTCGATACTAGAGCATGCAAAGGTGCTATTTTAGATGTGTCGCGAGAAGTGATTAGTAACGTTTCTTGTACGGTTTGGTACCGTTTGCATTGGTACAACAAAATGTTAATTAGAGCTTTTCAATTTTCCGGATCGAGTCAAATAGAATACGGTTACATCGAATCGCTGAATTTCGATACTAGAGCATGCAGAAGTGCTATTTCGCAAGTATTACGGAAAGTAAATTTTTTACTTTAGAAGGAAACATTTCGAAGTGACGAATATTCTCTAAAAAATATTCGGCGCATATTCGTTCACAGCGAAGGGGTGAAAATCGCCCTGAAAGTTGGAGATAGTAAATATATTTAGCCTAATATCTCTAAAATTATCGGACGCAGAGGAATAGTGTAAATTGACGAATTTTTTATTTGAAACATAAAAAGTAATAAATAATTTTGACCAAATATGTTCATTATCCTCATCTTTGAATGCGATTTTCACCCCTTCAGTGTGGATGACTGCCGATGGAAAAAATACGTGTCGAATATTCTTCTTAGTACTACCATATACCAAAGTTTCATCGATTTTCACTTCTTCGTTGGCGAAGAATTGTTGATTAATACATGTAAGGATATTCTAAAATAGCAAGTTTGATTCTGAGAAACCAGGAGAATAATAGGATCAATTTCTATGCATTGGAAAATGAATAATAGAAAAATGTTATTATACGGTGAGCAATATAAAACTAATAATAACATCGATAACGATATCGCAGCGTTTCTACATTAATGAAATACAACCGTATCGAAGATAGAATTGCTAGAACAATAATGCATTACTTGGGGAATCATTTATAAGATTAAATTTAGATTTAGTGGAGGGATTAATGGTTGTTTAATGAAATTATGAGACATACAGCCTTAGCCAAAAGTATCAGGCACTCCGCAAAATATGAATTATTTAAAAATATTTCTGCATTAAGAGAAAATGAAACTGTTAAAATATAAAAACAATCATTTCTTATTAATTTTGTCGATATTTTCTTGGACCATCCTTTGCCCAACATTTGACTATCACAGAAATTTCTTTGTGACTTTTACTATGTCTTTAAATTAAAAAAAAAGTAGCTTGCGTTGATGGTCACTCTCTCAAGGAGAACTTTCTAACTTTCAAAACATTAACAGCAGAACTGAAGACAAGCTGACGTGTATTAGCAGCGAGTACTAACAGCAGACTGTGACTTTTAGGAAGGAACACAAAATACGGACTATGGTTCGTTCAGTGGTTTTATAGCTCGCTGTAAACCTTGTCAACTCTTTTAAAATTCCTTTGAACTGGCCGACAAAGGATGATGAACAATAGAAAGGTTTTAAAGAGGTAGTTTTCGCAGTAAGCTGTAATAATAAAGGTTCCTAATACTTTCGGCTAAGACTGTACAGTACCGGCCAAAAGTTTGGGATCACCTTACAATTTACATCAATATTCAATGTGCTACTAATTCTTCGTAGATTTTTAACGCAATTTACATTATTTCGGTGGTATTGAATGACAAAAAATTCATCGAAAAATTCTTAATCCTTTCGCTGCGGCAAATTTTAATACGTTACGTGTACGGCAGACCACGGCTGCGAAATTTGTTGTTTTGGCCGTATCGTTTTGAAATTTGGTTCGTTAAATTAAGGTGAAAGTGGGCAAAGAATGAAATTTAGGATTAAGTTAAGGTGAAACTGGGCAAAGAATGAAATTTAGGATTAAATTAAGGCGGAAGTGCACCAAAAGTATAGTGTGAGCAAATCTTCGAAACGCCTACACGCGCCAATAGTCAAGAAAGGGTTTAATTTGCGAACTTTTCTCTGGAAACTTTTGTGCAGCTTGCAATGCAGTCTTCCAAAATTTGTTACCGCCTTGTGTAGGTATCTCGTTGCATGTGTAGGACATATGTGACATAGTAAACGCGTATAGTACATACGGCGATAACATGAAAGAACGAAAATGTTCGGGGAAGATTCGCCAAAATCGCATTGTAAGCTCTTTGAAGATATACCTTTTTCTAATTCACGATGCGAAGCATGAAAGATCATTGGATAATCTGTTTTCACGGGGCTGTATATCATTGAGGGATAACAGTTGTAACGCACTGCAGAAAAATGGTAAGAAGGTCCATTTTGAAGGTCCTTCGGAAGGAAAATTGTCACACTGGTCGGAATATTTCAAATGATCGACACACGATTGCGTTTTCTGTTGCATAAACTTTGTGATAAAGTTTATTACAGTAAATGGAATTATTTTATGAAAATAGTGTAATTTATTTTCATATGATTTTAGAAACGTAAAGATTGATACTTGAGGTAAACCGAAAGCGTGTTACCGTTGAGAAATGCTCGTCAATGATAGTCAACTATCGGTGACATTTAGTATAGCCAAATACTCAGTTAACAATTAATTATCTGAAATTTGGGTATCTATAGAATTCAGGCAAATGCAAGATCTTCGATAGAGAGTAAAATACACAATTTGAAAATATCGTTGATATTGAAACTCGAACATCCTGTAAAATTCTTCAAATATTACGTTGGACGCTTAGTTTCTTTGCAATCAGTATCTGCAGATAAATGCACAAAGGATATCTTATGTACAAAGTGTGAAATAAAATATAAGTTACACTTATATTTTAATATAATTCATATAAGTAGTAATTTGTACCATATTTTATAATATGTTACAAACTATAAGTCAAACTTGGTCCTACAAAAAGGAGACAAATGAAAAGGAAGCTGGACTGTAACACGAATGTGATAGAACCTCCTAGCCTAACTTTCCTAACTTTGTAATTTCCCAATTTTCTTGTACGTACACATGCTAAATTGTCAAGCAGCTGTTTCAAATTGACAAGATTGCAAGCTTACGATTTTAAGGATATCATACTTCTTGTTTAAATATTTTTGCAACTACAAAATATCTTATACACATAATTCCCTTACTCCGCCCTTCGAATCGATCGAGATACTAATATTCTCTCGTTTCTACTGTTTCAGTGCGGTGGATTTCCATGCGTCGAGAATGTCAAACGCAAATCGACGAAGGTAAGTAAAACAGCAAACACGACATTCCGTTCTTCGTTTCTCGTTTCCATTCGACTTTTAGAAAAACAACGAATCGACTATATAATACGTACATATACATATAATCGCCGGTATATCGAGGGAAGGAAATTAAATTTCAACAGTTGTACCAGAACAGAGAAGAAAATTGTTTCTCCTTGCACTTGATTGCCTTGCGATGCCTAGGTGATAGATGGGGCAAAGAAAGAAGCTTCCTAGGATGAATTTGTGGGTATTCAGGCGTCTTTCTTATGTAATCAAATTACTCAAATCCAATTAATAGTCTCGATAACCGGGCGACATGCACGAAGCTCTAGCTTGACTTCATTCGGTTCGTTGGTACACATACACGTGTACACGTACGAGCGCATACGGGCACACGATCGTAATTAACCGCACATTCGATGCATGTATGCAGAAACCACGCGTTGTTTGCGAATAGCAATTCGGAGCGTACTAGATTGAATGTAACATGGAACAGACAACGCGGGGAATGCGCACAGTATCGTCCTGTCTGTTCGTCTTACAGGCCTATCACTGAACTTGGCCCCGCTTGTCCATAGAATTGCTCATTGAGTGATTATGCGACCGAAAATGAGCGAGATTTGCGGAACACTGGCGAATGATAGTTTGCGTTCGTAACGCTATAACAATTCAAATTACCCTTAGCTATATTACACTACACGGCAACTGTTTCACCTAACTCAGATATTTATGTTCCGAAAAATCGTGAAGTATTCAGTTTTTTTTTTTCGAAGAACCTTACGGTTCCTTTATACGATATTGTAGCGGAGCACAGTTTATGGTTTGTTGTTAGTAAAAATAAGCTTGCAATTGTCGAGAATTTCGTCTTCGACACTTCACCATTGCTGCAAGATCGTAATTGTCGAAATTAGTTTTTAACGCGTGAAGGGTTTGTCATAAATCGTAGCCCGCTACCAAACCTTTCGAAGGTAAAAAATTAAGCACACGGTGACACACTCGCGTTGCTTGGGAAATCTCAAGCTTTCCTCTTCTCTGCTAGGACAGCCATGAAGGTGGAGCTTCTAGGAGCTTCCACAAAAGCCAAACGAAAATAGTTAACTAATATAAGCTGCACTCTCAAACTCGCTACGCTTACATTAAGTAAATACGTAAAGGAGAAATCAAAGAAAAAATATAGAAGTTCTCGGGACATGTAATAAACAGCGCAACACACACTCACGTGATAAAAGAACGCTATTGAAATAAATATTTACTTAATTTTACGCAATTGTAACCCATAGGGTGCAATGTGAATCACCCCTCAGACAGTGCCAGTTGCCTTTTAATTGAAGGCTTGAATGAAAGAGTTAATGAAAAATATACTGTCTCGATATTATTAAATAAAATTGAATCTTAAGCCAAAATGCTTAATTTTTATTATGGAACGGTAAGACCCTACAGAATTTTATATTTTTGTTACTTTATTTCCTACATCAGGTGTACAATTACCTGTACCATTCGCCTCGTCGTTGTGGTAATTTAAACGCGTTTAGGAAATATCGCATTTTTTATTTCTCCGGTTAAACTGCTCGCGCCCTTTGTATATCCCCTAAAATTGTTTACTTCGATGGAAATGAATAAACATCTATTTCACAGTAACACTTGAGATCGCAGTAGTCGATGTTTACATACAAAGAGCAGAGAATAAGTGAATAGACGGAATAACAATATCCAGTAGTAATTCAGCACGCAGGAAGTTCGTTTCATAAAGAACAACCAGTAGTCGATGCTAGAAATAATTCGACTGAATATCAAACCTGTAATTCGAGATGTGTTACATTGCAATATTTCACGTGCTTCAAGTATTCCCCTTTCATTCCGATAAAAGTTATTCCTTCGCTGAAGGATGCAGTCAATCAATCGAAAATGAAAAAAACAAAAATCGTCGCTGTAAATCGTCAGAAAATTACGATGTTCAATGCTGATTCTGGGGGAAAAAGAACTCTCGTGAAAACAATAGAAAATTCGAATTTACGTTCAAAGGGAGAAAGAAATAACTTCGGTACACGTTCGATGGGAATTTAAACAAATCAATTAATACAGCTGGAAAAAATACACATACACCAACGTTTTATCAGCGATAGAAGCAACGTGTGACGAGGGTAACGATGAGAATGTCGGTGTCAGGGCGAGAAAAATCAACGAGCGGTGAAGTGTAGAAATGGATAAGGGTGGGTAATGTTGAAAATGGCTCGGAATGAGAAAATCTGAAAACAATGTGCCGCACGTGTATTTGTATAGTGCATACGACTGCATTGCGTCAGATGCATCGTATGCTAGCTGGAATAATGATACGTCGCTTCGTCGCCTAGCATGCCGTTCTGGTTTGCTCCGGAGCAATAATATTACACATTCTCTCGTCTATTTTCCGTCTGACACCAAACTGCTGCCACTCGCTACGTGGAATTATTAGAAGCACTCCTTCTAGCTGGAGGAACGAAATTTCGGAATCCTAGGAAAATTGAATTCGCTATTTCCCACTCGGGCTTTCTATGATTCTTGCGCGAGTTCTCTGTTATTCCTATCCCTTTGACGAATCAACAGAAACAGTTTTGCTCGCAGAACAATACGAAGCGCTTGCCAAGCTATTTTACTTGAACTCGGCAGTAGCAAGTGTAAAAGGGATTAATTACCATTTAGAACTTACCTTTGCTTCTACAGTGTAATTGTATTTTATATTCGGTAATCTTAGATGTAGAACGGAGTTTGGATATTTCAGCGGCTTTGACAGAAGTCAGATGATACGTTGATAACGTAACGAGTGTAATTAGGCATGTATTCGGTTGGTATAAATGAAACGTCGTTCTTTTGAAGCTGGATTTGGCGAATCGATACTGTTCAGGGTGGATCGTGTAAAACAGGCCACCTAATTAGCTTCTCTAGCTAATGGTGGTGCGAGACAATTTTTATATGTACTTTTCTTTCTTAATTTTTTAAAAATGCCATTTTTTGTATTTTTTTTTTTTTTCAAGGTTAGTTATGTGTTTTTGGAAGAATGTATATGCATGTTCGGTAGACATTAAAATTTAAATCAAATGTGAAACTTCCTTTCATTTTTGCCATTTCTTCCATCTCATTCACCCTTCGAAACAATTTAAATCACATGCTGCTAGAGAAGAGAATAAAGTAGCCTGTCTCACGTGGCCCGCCCTGTATAAATTTTTACGTACAACAGTCAAGAAGAAGGAATTTGCTGTTAAACTTGGAAGAAAATATAAATTGAACAATATATTGTCATTACTTTAACAATTTCCCTAACAAATAAATTATTCCGAAATGAAGACACTGTAAAATCAGCATTCAAAGACAAATAATTTCAATAAATTCAGAATACAAGTGAAACTAGTCAATCGTTAGAAAACGACGTTTCATATGCATCAACCTAATAGTGTCAGTATGTCATCAAACTCTCTATCAAGCAATGGACACTACAATGGCGAAACTATTGAACCGAATCTGAAAAATGTAATTACGAATTTTTCCAATCTTCGTTATTACTTGAACAACATAACTTGACAATTCGTTCCAGCAAATTAGGGTTGCAACATCAATTACTCCCCGCGTCTAATCTTTTAATATTCCGCACCCCTCTTTCTTCCATAATTGACTGAACACTATTTTTCTTCATCCATCCCTCGAGCTGAACGATATTTACACCGATGTGCGCCGTAAATCCTTTACGAAATGTTCTCCTGGCGAAATGAGTCGCGCAGGAAGGAGCGACGGCGGGCAAGATCGATCGTTCAAAAAGGATTGCTCTCTTTCGAAGGATTCGTACGTCGGGCTACATGGAAAGTGGGCCGAGAGAATGGTGGCGGGCGGCGGAATCGTTAGTAGAAATGAAAACAAATTGCCTGGGTTGGTGGTTTCCGAGAGGCGAAGCCGTTGAGCAAAAATGTGATCTGACAAATGGCGTATATGATAAAAGCGCGCAACGTTCATTAAGGGAAATGGTCCGCGGGCTGGGTGGTGCTACTCCGATCGTAAAACTGATGCATTGTAAACACGTTTAGGCTTCCATTTCGGGGGGCGGGCGATACTTTTCCACGCGAACCAGGTTACAGTTTCATACGTCAATGGCGGCAGCAATACCTTTTGCGACTTTATGTCCTCCGGGTTAAGTACGCTTTTAACCCTTTCACTGCTAAGATTTGCAATTTCCCGCGTACCATATGCACTCGTTGCCCCGCCACGAGGACTTCTCGCGAAACTGAATACCTTTTTAAGTTTTCCCGCGTGTAAAACCTGCCATGCGGTAAATTATTCAGGCATTTTGTTCCTTGTGGCGCACGACGTGACATCAATTTCGCGCCCTTAGAAACCTTCTGCCGCTAGTTCCTTAGAAAAAGAATACGTCACTTCCGAGCGTTACCGAGGGATGAATGTTAATTAATTCGTCGTGTCTATTTGAATAGAGCGGCAGTGAACGGGTGAATGGAAAAGGATGTTTCCTTAAACATGAAACTTTATACCGAACTACGTAGTTTTGCGTCGTATGGAATAAATTTAAGTTCCTAACTTGAGCGTGTACAGGATGAAGCAGGACGAGTGGTACAGTCTGTGGTGATTCTGCGTGTAGAGATAAACCGAATGTAAAGAGTACAATTTTTTTCACGAGAAGCTTAGCTTTCGAGAAAATTGAATTTAAAGATCCTCGAGTAAGGAGAACCGTCGTGCTGGGCAAGAATCTTCAGGATCTCCAGTTGGATGCTGAACAGAGTCCTGGTTTGAAACGTGTTATCCGTTGCGTCCTTCCGAATTTGCTTAAATTTAGTAGTTTTTCTTTTTTCTTTTTTTAACACTTAGCCAATCGCGCGCGCCACGCCTGACCGTGCGCTGTTTGTGTTTTACAGAAGCAAAAAAGGTATTGTAGGGGATTTTTGTGTGGAGGGATAGTAAACTCGAACGGACTTTTACTATAATATATTTATTAATAGTTTATATCGCTACGCTAGGGATGTCGCTCAATCAATCGCTGGATTCACACTGCCCCTCGCTCCCTCGCATTCGCCCTAATGTCGTCTTGCATACATGCACACTTTTCCATAGAAGAAAACACACACGCACTCACGCACTCCTCGTCTGATTACTAAAACTAAACATTCGTTCAATATCGTTCGCGCTATCCCAAACACTCGACCTGGCACGCCGGTCCTTACCGCTCACGCCATAGACCCTCACGCATTCACACAGACAACGCATTCATACAGACACGCACTCACGCTCGGTCATCCCTACAGTATTTTATGATTTGCGAACAACTCCAGTTCAAGGCAAACTTATAATAAAGGAAAAAGTAAACGTGACAAAAGACAACGCGTTGCTAAGAAAAAAGTGAGAGATCTGCTCGGTGAAGATCATGCAGCGACTTACTTCACAGCGGGGAGATCTCCCCATTCGGTTGGCTAAGTGTTAATATACCTTTTATTATTGATAACATATTTATCGTACATAGTGTTCGAAGCTGTATCAATAGATATTCCAGCCATTGGATTACATGATTTTCGGAATGTTTAAGTAATCGGAATTTACGTATTCGTTCCTCGAATAGCTTGTTCAAAAGTGAAATTCGATGGATAGTTACTAGTTGAGGTTTTCTAGAGTACGCGCTGATTTGTGCATAAAACAGACGAATTTCTATTAATAGTTTGTTTTACATTCACTGCTATTGTGCTATTATATTACAATTTGTTGTACGTTAATTGGGAATACATAATAGATTTAGTGTTTAATTTAACGTTACAATGTACTGTGTGAGGCAGAACGCGTGGTGCAAATGGACAAAAGGTGATTCTGCATGCAAAAATGAACAGAAAATAAATAATTTTTTCATTTGGACTGTTGAAAATGGCGTCCTTGTTGACGCATACAAATTCTTGCTCTGACGACGTTTTGACGCTTTAGTTGTTCGATAGACTGTATAATTCTTCCTTTGAACTGCAGAAGATTTACAGTTTCTTTGCGAACATAAAAGCGTGAGCAGGAGCAACAGTTTGTAGGGCATCTTCAAGTTCGATTTTCTCGAAAACAAAGCTTCTTATCAAAAAATTTTATTCTCTATTTTCGCTTTATTTTTACATGTAGAATCACTCTCTGCTCGGTTTTACTACATTTCCTGCTTCACTCTTATAATTGTTAGAAACTCGAAGAACTTGATTTCTCGAGCTGCACGTGAGAGTTTAACCATTTGCACTCGAAGGCCCTTTCTTCTATAAGGAAATAGCAAACCAGAGCTTGTTTGCTCGATAAAATGAATGCAATTTTTTTAAACTAACACAGAAATAAACCATACATATATTAACGAATAGACCTTGTACCACTTCGTTAGAAGATGGTCCTTTCAAACTATCAGTGAACGATTTATGGAGGTCCGCTGACCTGAAAAATATCAGCTTTAGGGGTGCCTCCATTAATTATTTACCAAATTGTAAATACAATAGTAACGTCGCCTCTTATTGTTAGTCGCCTCTCGAGTCCAAACGGTTAATACAACGATCTTGTTGACGCGTAACGCTTGAAATTACATTCGAAAGATTTAGATACGTGTTTCAAAATGAATTCTGAAAGTGAAAAGTAGGTTCGCCTTTTTGAGAAAATGTCGAAACACGATGGCAGAGGGAAGTTTTAATAAATGACGAGCAAAGACGAATTGCGGATAGAAAAGTTGAAACGTAATGTGTTAAATTCATCGTAAGTCAACGTTCACCTTGTCGAGTTTATTAGCGAGCAAGATTTTATAACGCTACGAAATCCCATCGGGAGTCAGTTAACTGCAGAGTCTGAACCACTTGGTACTCGATACTGCTTTATCGTACTCGACGACATCGTCGACGACGTCGAGAAAAGTTAGCGAAACTGAGAGAAGAATCTTGACGATTCTAAGCTTCTTCAATTTGTACCCTAGAATTTCAAGGGGGTCTCGAAATCTGTCGAAAGAAAACGAAAAAGTACGGCACATACTCTTTCTCGTTTTCTGTTTTTTACGTTCAAAGTTAGACAAGTGTATTTGATCTACTTAGAAGGGAAGTTGTTGCCGTAAATGTCCTCAATTTCTAAATAATACAATCGACTATAAAGGGATGTATTGTTTAAGATTCATATATAAAGATTCAACGAGTGTCTAATTCCCTTCTATTACCTTTACTTTTTAATCATGTATGAAGGTATTATTGTATTGCATTGGGTTGTTGCAGATAAAATATCAGAGTGTTAATGAAACTTCCAACGTGTGTGGTTTTAGTAAGAATAGAACATTTGGGGTATCTTATGAATTGACATTGCAGTATTGTCTTAAGAAATCTTCCAAAAAAAATACTTCTAAAAAAATCGTACATATGTATCTACCTAAAAATAGAAACTTCGAAAAATATTTCAAAACGTCAACAATTTCACGAGCTATAATTTCAAAATAAACGTATTATACCAGAAAACGCGGTTATCTACGCTTTTGTTTGAAAAAGAAACTCTGCATTTCGAGGTGCAAGAAAATCTTCAATAACATTTGCACTTCAGTTTCGTTGTTGAATTTTGGTACAATTAAAATATGGTCAGTAAAATTAGATCTGGTTCGACGGTTAAATTTCATACACAGTCTGCCATTTAACGATAAAACAATTGACGAACCACTGATCATATTGATTTTGACTAAATTCGAGTCTTCTAATGGTACATTTAACCCTTTAAAATCTTTCGTCTCGACGTTTTAAAAAGTGTGCCAATAGCAGTGAAAGGTTTAAGTACGAAATTCCGAAAGCTTGAAGTGCTTGTGAAATCAGCCATTAATATGTTTTGAAAATATAAGAGAAACTCTGTAGCCACCAATTCTTTGCTTTCAGTTCCAAGGGATTATTTAGCTGTAGCAGTGTTAAAGAGAACTGTACCTCAACGTTCGAGACAACATTAACATAAATATCGATATAAGTACGTAGCTTATAATTGGCAGAAGTGTGATATTATTTTATCCCGGTTAGAGGGAATACAGGCCAAGGTTGGATTAAGGTCCAGTGATACTTATGTACGTAATCGCCTTAGAACATGATGTAAAAGTTGCAATTAGTAGTGAGCAGCTGCAGTAATACAAGCAAACAAACTGTACCTACTCAGATCTGTGAAGCAATTCATCCCTCTTTCAGAGGCAACGTAACCATGAAACTACTGCAGCTCACTTTTTCACGAATATTTCCTGCATATCTGAAATACTACCATATTGCTACAATCGTTGTTTTATCACTGTGAAACAGTATTTTCGATAATTTCTTGCATATATCAAATAAATTTGAAGTATTCAAACGTAACTGGTAAGTTACCAATTGACCTGTTCATGATCGATACTATTGTCAATGCTGACAAATATCGAGAATATTATTGATCGTGCTCGGCAGATATTGAAGAAAATTGAAGAAAGACTGAAGAATTTGTCGATGATTTTCCAGATATTTTGAAATTGATATTTGGGCTTGAGGAATATTATTTATCGTACACAGCCAGCTTAAGGGATCTTCGGTGAAAAAATCTTTATAGCTTGGAGAATTTTTCGAAATTGGAAGAGCTGTGAGTGTTTGGAAGACTCAAGATCATGTCTGACGCGAAACTTTGGAAATCTTTAAACGCGGTTTCCTCGAAACCAAGATTTCCAACGCTCTCCCATAGTTTCCTTGGAAACTATTAGACCGATTGCTTTCCTCTTTATACTACATACTCAGAACACCTATCGCTATCGTCCCAACGAAAATCAGGCCAATATTCTCAAATTTCGCTTTCCTTGGCACTCAAAACTCAGGGAAACCACCGAAAAAAACGTATTTCTAATTTCAACCGATTGTCATTTTGTAAGAAAAATTGTTTAAATTTATATTCGTAGTTTTGGCAATGGCAATACTTTCAAGGATCAAAGAAACTCTTGGTTCAATTTTTTCCGACCGACAGAAAATCCGCCAGCCTTGGAAAAAGTCAGCTTGGAATGGTCATCGTAACTCTAAATATTGCAAACGTTTCAAGTCTTTATTATCGACTTTAGTGAGCCAAAAATGACTAAAGGTGCATACAAAGAACCAATATCGTAACTTTCCCTGTCTCCCAGAAAAGAAATCCTGAAATCGGCCGTCTAAACCCGAACAACTGTGCCTCAATTTCCTTTGTTCCGCGCAGAAATTTCAATCTTCACTCGAGAACTGAAGTTCATTCCTTTAATACGTTTCTTGTCTCTAAACATGTTTTGTTTCTCGCAACAGCGGTATTGCCTGTCGCAAGCATCGACACTGTTAGTTAACCGATGGGATAGACCGACTTTGGAATTGAATTTGCAGACAGAGAGGGTACGAGTTTTAAAATGGCACCGCGTACCAAAGTGGACACGTAATTTCCGTTGGATCGATTAACAGTACACAGCATTTTAAAGACCGAAGTGGATTTAATCCATTGACCTATCGCGTACTATTGGTCGTTTTATATCAAGTGAACGGAGACTTTTGTATCTCACTCTTGTCAAACATCTCTATTATTGCGCAGCGCTTGTTTAATTAGCGGGATATTAAGGATTCGACGAAGTAGAGGAAACGTGGAATTACGACACGAGTTGAGTTCGCGATGGACATTTTAGGAATAAACTTAAAAACGAGCGACGATATTTTAGTTAATTTCATTTGGAGGTGACAGAAAATTGGTAGGATATCGCGTGAAACAGTGAGATAATAGAATTCATTTCATTTATGTCGTCGTAAGAAAATCAGTGTAAGAAAAAATGTAAGAAACCGGCGACGATATTTTAGTTCATTTATTAGATCTATGCAAAAGTTTCTGTCGCTTGTAAATCGTATTTATACCGAAGATAGTATTAATATTGTATTTGTTGCGTCCAAGATACCGCAATTCCGTTTGAATTTGGCGGGGTCGTAAATCCCGCCTACGCTCGATCACCGATGATCTATTTGAAATACTCTGGTTTGTCTTATTGTAAGACCGTGATTTTAATGCTTCTAATTTGACGCGATGTGGCGTGTTGCCGTACATATAGAGAATAGGTGAGTTCTCATTGGTCGTTGTCTAGTGCTCTGCTATTGGTCTACTAAAGGTGTGATTTTTGGGGACCGAATTTGTTGTAAACAAACAAACCGAGGCTTCGTTGCGGCCTAACGAGGTCGCAACAATATTATTAGTATTCTTATTGTCCGGTCGCGCAGCCCACCGGCCAGTAACATATAAATTAATAAACAGTCCTTTCCAGCCGTCTTCCTAGCCCCTAACAAATTCCTTCCCTACCGTAAAGCAGTTCAAGTCGCATCCTGGTCATGTTTCCTATCCCTTTCCCCTTTCCAGGTTTTCCCCAAATTGTTTAAACTTTTGCACACCACCTTCACCCTCACGGTCTCCTTCCACCAGTTTCCTAATATCCAATCACACCTCCGCATTTTTCGAGTCCTTCTTTTCCACCACCTTCAACCAATCACGACATACACAGACCTAATGTATACTCACGCACCACCACATTATGTCTTCACTTTGTCTCACGACAAATAATTATAAATACAGTAGTCCCCCGTATAACACGGTTCGAGAATTGGGGAAAACCCTCGTGCAACGCGGCATCCTAGAACACGGTCTGAGAATTAGGGAAACACCCGAACAATACGGAACATAACAAGAGCTTTTAAAAGCCAAAGATATTTCATTTGAAATTAGTATTGTTCGACCTTTTTTAAAGAATTGCTGATTATGTTTTTCATTTTTGTGAATTAATTTGCAGCCCTGAGCTATGTCTAGCGGAAATAGAAAAGTACATATTATTTTTATTTAATACATATTAATATGTTATACTTTTGGTGAAAATTGCTTTAATAAAGATACTTCTCTTAATTATAAAGGTCGAATATTTTTCAGGAACCTAACAACCGTGTTGTACGGGGGATTACTGTATAACAAAGCAAACAAAATGGGAACTTTTGCATAGACCTAGTGATTTAAAAGTGACAATGAAAGAATTTATTTCATATACATACTTACCACGGGCTCGCTGAAATACTTCACGAAGAAATGCTATTATTATATCTGTCGCGTAGCGACCTTTCAAATTAATATTCTTCAATTTTTCGTAGCAGTAAGGATTATTTAGCCCTCGAGGCGTATATCTGCCGCCTAACCCTCAAGATATACCAAATAAGTACATTTTTATTAGAAGGCCGTTAGCCGTTTCGTAGCGACAGTAACTTTATGATACCACGGCAATCGTAGTTCTTTCGCTTTGCCTTTTATAAACTTGTTTTTTCGCTAAGAAGCTTCGTCCCTTTTTTTCGGTAAATTTTCATACATATGATCACCAGAGCCGAAGCGTTTCTTAAGGCTATTGTCTGCTACAATCATTATTAGAGACATTCGGAATTTCCCCGTGCGTCACTCAAGGGTATGATCGGTACCTGAGAGTGACGAATGGTCTGGGGGGTGGCATTTTTACTTAGTTCCTCCCCTTTAATTTTAACCAATCGGTAGTGTCAGCCACCCTTCCCCACCACTATCGAAACATGAATTCCACCTATCCGAGTGTCTCACCCCCGCGATGCGGTTTGTTCGGAGGCATCGACGGGATCTTTTTAAAAACGAAAGGTTAGTTAGACACAAGACATAGAAGCACGAACATTGAACGACAAATAAATAGTACATTAGGTGTGATAGTCAAGAAAAATAAAATATAAGTTATACAGTCCACTAGAATTAAACTATTCGCACAAAGTTAATTCGGCGTGCGAAGTACGAGTTGCGCTGTTGTACGCAACAGACAGAACGTACGCGACAATATCAATGTTACCTCGCTGTTGTCCTTGGAATAATAAAAAATTACCACGGTACTAGAAATTCGATGAAACAGAGAGACACTGTAGGAAGAAATTTAAGAAACGAGCGACGATACCTTAGAATTTAATTCAAAGGTGGTAAGTAATTGCTAAGGTAACATGTTCCAGTTAAATAATAGAATCACTTTCGTTTGTATTCTCACACATACATCATTTATAGATTCGCTAAAATATTACACCAAGAATTTTACTTATTTTACACAGTTATCCTTAGAACAATGAAACCGGATATGTTATATTTCCCGTCCTCTTTGCAGACAGGATCAATTTCGATTAAACTTCGCTTTAGTTATTTCATTCGAACAGAGTCACACACGCGTAAGTAAAAACGTCGATATTCCCATTTGTGTATTTCGCGCATAAATAAAGCTTATAAAAACATTTCTCTAACGTGAATAGAATATTGGTAGAATGGAAAGATTGAGTTGTCGCTGTGTCCGTTACGCCCTGAACGATTGTCGATGAAATTAATTTGGAAAATTCGCTAATTATAACGCGAGGATCTTCCGTCTCTGGCGTATCGCGAAATATCCGTTAAAAGCGTTCAAAATGTCCGCATGCATCGATACCGACATTCATATTTACTCGCGAGCATTTATTTCAATTCGATTTCCTAAACGACGGTGCTCGGTCAAACATTTTTACCGGCTATCATTGCCGCCGTTTTTCTGGATACACGTGTGTGCGTGTCCGTGAATGACAGGATAAAATGACATGGTGAAAATATGACGTTTCACCGTGGACGATGGACAGACGTTAAATTACAGACTAATTAAAAAGTTTGGATCTCGGGCGGAACTTCGCTGAAACGAATTTTTCGGAGCTCGACGTTTAGCGGCTTGGGAGCTTTGTGAAATCGTCCTACAGATTGCAATTTGTTTCTAATTGTCGAAAAACGCTTCCTGCGAAATTTCTCCCATTCTGTCGCGATTTATGTTGAATTTAATATTAATTCTGCTGAAAAAAAGGGAGGAATGGTAGGTATGTGATATATGAAGGCCTGACGGAAAAGCTGAAAAACTGCATGCGCAGTGTTTTACGAAATAATCGTACAATTTTCTATGGCACATCTGGCATAAAGAGTGACAAAGTAAAGATACTTCCGACTGATTCGTGCAAAAGATGTGTTCTTCTTAGGTTTTCGTGTATTTTGTAATTAACTTTTTGATTCTACTTAAACACGAAATAAGAAATATGAGAATGAGATAGATTCTGTATTTTCTCAGGCAGCGAGCACTTTATCGTTCATTTAACCTTTTTGACGCTATCAAATTTTTAATTAGAATTTTAAATTTACCGCGTTTAAATTTTATTGAATTAAGCTGGAAGGTCGTAAAGGATAATAATTAAAGATTAAATTTAAGTGAAATGGTTTTAAATGGTGAATAAGATGGAAGACACATTTTTTTGATGGAAGAAATGGCAAAAAGCGAAAGATAGTTTCACATTTGATTTAAAATTTTAGAGTCCATGGTCAGTTTATATATATTCATAAGTGAAAAAACATAGATAACCTTGCAAAAAAAGAAAAAAGAACAGAAAAAGTGGTATTTATAAAAAAATCTGTCTTCCATATTATATGATTCCTTTGGAATAATTTAAATGACGAATAAACATGTTCTCCGCTCACCATAGCTAGGGAAAATAGGTTAGGTGGCCTGTTTTACCTAGCCCACCATGTATAATATAATAAATACTGTGAATGTGATAAACGAAATCAAAGAATTGTCTTATAATTCTCCTGATAATACTTTTATGAAGCATTGTAAAACAAGCAAAGACTGACAGATAGATTTCTGACTGTACAGAGTATTTATTTTATATACTTTGAAAATAATATTACTGACTTACCAGTGGAGCTGTAGGCATGCATCATCCTGAACATTGCATTCGGCAACACTTTTGTCGATGATGTTCGTAACACACGCGACGTGTGTATTTCGATAGAATTTTTCCACGAAAATATATCGGAGATTATGTTACGGCCAAACGTGAATTTCCCGCGAAAATATATCGATATCGTTTACCCACACTTCTCTCAAATGCAAATTCTACGGTTTACATCATTTAATGCAAATCGTTCCGCGGAACGACTATCTGAATTTTGCTGCTTATAGCGAGAATCAATTTTCGACAGTCATAACCTAATAGATATCACGATTTCTTTCCGCACTTGTATTTCGTTTGCATGTTCAAATTAACTGAATTCACAGTACTGCGTAATTTATCTTTCTGTAACATCGGAAATATACACGTACAACGATCGTTCAATTCGTCGCCACAAAAGTTATATAAGGAATCGAAAAATATAGCATTCCACTTAAAGAAATAAATTTAACCTTGAAATCTCCACCACTAGTTCACTCGCGGAAAAACTATTCACACCACGTTATGTCGTTCATCACACCAAACAACATTTGTAAAAACACTTTTTCGATAGCTTCAGTATTTTCTGACATGTTCAATCTTGTCCAGTTAGAAATGACTGCTAGTCAAAGGAATGGCAAAATTATTTGACTACTGTATTCAGTATAAGTTATTGAATGTTACTAATAGTCACCTTTTTAGAAATATCACCTTCTTAAAAATAGTTAACTTTTTAGAAATTAAATTCTTTTTATGCAAAGTAGATAAAATTTGAATAAACATTTAAGGAGGCAAAATTAAATGTTAGCTATTACGACTTCTCTTTCTGTTCGAAAAGGCGCGGTTTTATGATTTGCGCAGTTAAGTATTCAGCTTATGAAAAGTTCAAATTAAGTACACATGTTATCAAGTTGAACAAACTTTCCTTAAGCACATATTTTTAATTCCTCACTGTTAACGTGATCACAGAATGAAAGAATATCGGTAGTCGACAAGTAAAATGAAAATAAATAATTTTTTAGTATATGCGTGGTTCATATTTTACTAGTTACGTTCCTGCATTCGATGTAATGCAGCGCCACCAGATCTGCTACGTCACTTCCGATTTTAGTTTCTTGCGGTTTTCGCGTCGTGTGTTCTTTAAAACGAAAGTATTGTGAGTGTTCGTTTAAATGAAAGTGTTGTGAATGTGGCAATAAAAACCACGGGAAACAAAAAGGAACACGGGAGCAAAAGGAATTCTCGGTTGCTGTGGAACGTCCCATTGTTTAACAGGATTTCATTCCGTAGAATTTCAACGAGGTAAGCCGCTTTTTTTAAGCATGCCCGAAGGCGTCTCTTTCCGACCAATTAATTTGCACTCAACCCGGCTTTGGTTTGGTGCATCAAGAGAATATACCGTTCCTTTGTATTTTCTAACTCTGTTCGGTGTATAAATTTGTCGGAAATATTCGTTTTAATAATACGACAGCACAGTCGATAGTGTAGATCTGTAACTCGCCTGCGATGATAATCGTGTAAGAGCTTTCAATTACATGCCCGCGAACTTTGTGAAAACACGAAGTATAGATGGCGCTTTAGCGCGTCAACACGATGGTTATATAAATATGAAAATATTTTACATTTATATGGGAGGGTTACTTTTAGGAATGGTTGTTACAAATTATTCTAACCTTAGTAGCTTTATAAAAGTAACTTATTGAGTGCATTTGTAAGATCTTTAATATGTTATAATAGCAATTCGACGCAATCAAATATTTCTGTGCTATTCCAAGCCACGTATGCTATTAATAATACAAATTTATTTATTTCATATTATAGTTAGAATTCGTTAAAATAAAATTGCAATCACATTAAATTCAAACATTACAATAAAATTAAAATTACATTCATAAAAATTAGTTATACAAGGTGTGCCGGAAAATATAGAGTAAAATTTTTGTATAGAAGGCTTCATTTTCAAATAAATTGAAGATTCGTCTCACATACTTACACATGGTTTCACTTAAATCTACGTTTAACAAATAACACTGTGAACTACCTGTGCTGCTGTTTATCACATTAGATAGTGAAGGATATACAACGAAATAGAAGTAAGAATCAAAATCCCTGCTGCATCGGTCGTAATGGTAAAATAGCTCGGTCACCACAATCCCTGGATACGACACCAATGGATATTTACTTCTAGAACCACTACAAGTCCCTTGTATACCACGGCGAGAATATAAGTACGAACACTTGAAAACAAAAAATACTTCAGAAAACCGATTTATTCCGAAATAAAGCTTAAATAAAAAAAATGTTAAGCTGCGTCTACACTATACAGGGTGATCCATCTGACGTGACTATCTCAATTATTTTATATTGTAGTATCGGGGCCTCCATACTCAAATAAGAAACCAGCAAGGGAGAATAGAGTGGGAGTAATTGGCGTAGTGCGCAAAGCCTCCGCTTGCTAAACCTACGGTCCCGGGTTCGATTCCCCGTTGGTCCCTCGAAATTTTTTCCTCGATTCCTTACAATATTATACTTAAACGGTACTTAAATAACGATAATTCATCTGCAAAAATTTAATCGCAACCTTTAGTTTCTTATATTCTAAGGGATGCGTCGGAGTAAAGACCCAGGATGTGCCTAGGAGAATTGAACACGAAAAATCTTACACACGTCTATCTCCCTGATCCAAACACTCGTTTTAAATATTCATAATCTACTGTAATCTATCATTCTCACACAATGAATCAGATTTCTTTCTGTTCCATCAACGATATATATACGCCGCTAGAGTAAACATTGACGATGTTCAATCACAGGTACAATCGTCTCTCATTTACGTCCAATAACGTGGACGAATTATTTACACATGAATAATTACGTGTCTGGGCGGTGGTACATTGCGTAGCGAAACGAAGTTATTCGCGTGTACGGTGTGTACACTTCAAGAATGTCGGGTATCAAAAGCGCAAGAAGTGCATAAATTATACTGGGACGGTGGAGTAGGTGGGATGGCTGGCCGCCATTTTCCATAAGAGCTAAGACAACCGTAGACAGGCTTACGAGGCACATTATGCTGAGATTTTGGTGATTTGCATAAAGCTGGTTCGTGCTGTTGATTCGTCTGTAAGAGGAATAGAGAAGCAGTCGGCTGATTATAGGATGAATGGAGGAAAGAGGAACCAGGAGATAGAATAGTGAGTAGAATGACGACGTTGGGGAAGGGAGAGACACGAAGATGAGAGGATTGAAGAGAAAGGGAGACACTTGGCTCCACAATCGCTGAAATTTCGCGCTATGGATCTTATCGAGGCGAATGCATAATTTCAAGGTGTAATGCAGTCTTATCGGAGTGCTTGCTATATGGCATAACGGGAACGTGGAAAGTATTTGTTCGTCGGGGGATGTCTGATTGCTCGCTGATTGTCCGCCACGGAATCTACTTCTGACGGGAATTGATTGATACGTAAATTCCGGTCTGCCTCCGAGCAGCTATGAGATAATGAACTAAATGGTCTTGCGTAACTGCTGAAGATGTTTGCGCATTAACGTGTGTTCCAATAAGTCGAAGCTTTGCTCCGTTTCGAAACCCTGTGTATGTGTGCGAACCGTGTTTAACTCTCCGTTGGCGACCTGGGTCATTAATCGCTCATTTCATTCGTGGATTTCTTCGAAAAGAATTTGTACCTTCATTGAGAAAAGTTTGAAACTTCTGACTTAACGAACGATTGTACAGTATTGGGCTTTGATGAATTCCACACTTTTTTTGTTTTTCATTTCTTTAAAGTCTAGAACAGTAAAAAATTGGACGTACGGAGTGTCAGAAAATAGGTTTGCTTATTGCAATGCTTGACTGTTGTAGTAGTTTTGGATTTTTGTTTAAATAGGAATGGGATTCAAATAAAGGACAGAATTAAATGCGTTAAAAAATTCATTATTCGAGTATATCGACTGAGAGGATTTTTGCATACCTCTAGATACAACATTCAGACTTTCAGACTCTCGTAGAAAACCAAATTATATTTTGAAGCTGCTTCGAATGTAAAGAATAACGTGTTTCATCGAACTGAACTCATGATGGCTATATGATGAAAAAGAAAAGAGCATATAACGTTCGTGACAAAAGAATACTACATACATTATACTGGATCAAATTTACTCATAAATGCCGCAAATATATATGAAAAATAGAATTTTGCTCTTCTTCGTAAAGATTAGTAATGTTCACTAAATATTTAAGGATATGAAACAGTTTTAGTCTTAATAACAGAGGAAAAAGAATTTGTGTCTCGATTTTCGGTCAAATCGGGTTAAAAGGAAACGTTTAAACTGTTTTACAGTTGTTTTTACAGTATTCATAGATTTCCTTGGTAACAGTGGTAGTTAATTAATTGAAAATTCTTCTGATTTTAAGTCGAAGCCACCGGAGCAGTAATTCGTTTTTGCTTAATATTCCCTTTTACCCCCGTGAAAGGAGCTTGTTCTAAGGAATATTCAAGGTTTCTCGCGATTGCAGCATTGAACGGTCAGTAAATAACATTTGAATTCATTTTCGTGAAACGCAGTGTGCCGCGAGCACTCGGGAATTAATTACACTGCGAGCTTGAGGCAGCAGTGGGGGTATTTCGATGCGCCACACTGTAGGGCTAATATTCTTCGAATTAAATTTCCTTTCAATGATCACGGTGTCTATCGGTCTTGTCAAACTATCGTGAAGAGCCGGGAGTAGTTGAACAATTGGTTGACGGTTCTATTGTCGTGAGTCCGCCTCCTTAGATCTCCGTTTCAGTGTCCTTAACCCACCGAGTGGAATGGCCACTCGACTCCCCTCTTTCTCTTATACCTTCTCTTCTCGTCCTCGTAATTCTGTCTCTGTACTTCTGGAGAATCCTTCTAGCTTCCGTTGAGGGAGCGTTCCTTCTCAGATTGGACGGAAGTTCGTCGCGTTGGATTATACTTGCAGACTTCTCGTGAGATACTTCAACGTTAGAGTCGCTTCAAGGTGTCATTAATTGAAGACTCGATGTGAAAAAGATTGTAAATAGCAAACGTAAGAGTAGGAGAACGATTAATTTTTCTCTCGATGCGTTAAATCATTTAAATAGAGAAGGGAACTTGTGGGGGTACAGTATTCTTATATGTACCTTTAGTAGGTAAAATGGTATTCTGTAAAATTGTGGGTGGAAAAAGTAAGAGAAAATAATTGTAATAATTTTATTTTCTAAATGCTTATTCTACCGAAATCTACCGTGAAAGGACTTCAATTTCGCTTCAGATATCCGGTGAAGAGGATAAAGTTACGTGAAGGTCTGAATGTTGTATTTAGAAATATGTGAAAATCCTCACCGCGCTGCGTTTCTATTTAAACAAAAATCCGGGTTCGAATAGGAGCTGAATTTTGATTTATTTGATCGTACGTTAATGTGCAAACATTTGGTGTCTTAATAGCTTATATTCGTAGACTTTCGACGACCAAAGTGAATTTTACATTCTTTGTCATTACAGCTTTGTCATAATTGAGCCACTCAGAAGCCAAAGCGACTAACTCCATCAAATTAAATGTATTAAATATTTTTATTCGTAAAAGATTAAGTACCATGCACGTGCTTTGACACTAAAATTCAAAGAATTTCTAAAAGTGGAGTTAATCACTTTCGCTCCCTCACACTCTTTTCTGAGAAACTTAACTGCGCTAAACTTGCTGTAATTTTGCGAGGATACCAAACTTATTGCTTGCTAAAATCTCGCGATAAGAAAGACACGTGACCATTTCGTCGGTAGATCAACAACTCGTAATATAGATCACCGAATCATTCTAATTCCAAAGGAGAGAACTATCAACTTCCAGCCTATCGCAGATATCGTAATCGAAATCTCTAGGTTGCGGGTATCCTCGATTATTCGCGAACTCGTAGATTCGTTGGAATGGAAAGGGGGGCAAGGAAGGAGAATATGATAAGGATTCGAAGCGTTATCCATTATTTCACATACACGTACCTGGCAACAGTGGCGGTGAAGTAAATCGCGCGACTTTCATCGACGATGTAGAAAGGGAAGTGGGTGACTCCTTTCGTAACTTGGTCGGCCTGACAGCCTCGTCGCCACCCCCTTTCTGTCGGAACGGTGGCAATCTTCGTCGTTTTCGACGATCCGAAGATTTCCTCTCGATCTCATGGCAAGATAGAAATGCCAGTCTCTCTCTCCTTCCTCGAACGGCGGCAAACGTTTCAGAACTCCGTCGTTTCCACTTTATTTCTCTTTTGCTCTCTGCCTTCCGACCCATCCTCGATTTCCTCTATACGCCAGCCCCGGCCGATGCCTCGAATCCGAAAGAGGGAAGAGCCACCCCTGCTAGACTCAAAGATGAATATTCCCTTCCTCTGTGAATTCATAACGTTCATTTATGCACGGGTCAGTAACTCATATCCTTCGACAGACGACAGGTTTCTCTCGGAGCGAGACAACCAATGGATATCCTTTCTCTGAATTCAATCTTATAGTCAATAATGAAGCATCGTAGGCCGGGGCACCGCGACGTACCTTGCTGTTCGTTGCCCCTTCGCGACCTACGACCTCCTTGAGCCAGCTCCGAGCTTCCTGGCTTACTCGAGGCTCAACCTATTTTCATCTTGGATTCGCTCCGGCGAGTGGAGCAGGGTAAGAGGAAACGAAGGAGACCGTGGAAAGATGGTGACTGTATGGGGCGGAGCGTGTTTGGGAACCCTTTTGCGGCACACTCCGGAGCCAGGCTGAAGACAATGGTGCTAGCAATGGTAGGCAGAGCCTGGTGGAAACAGAAGACGAGTTAGATGATATAAAGCAAACCGTGCCAGCCAAGAGGATTCGTTCTTTCTCTCTTCAATTTTCTACCTGCTCTTTTCTCCTCCTCGTTGGGTTACCTTTTAAGTCACTTCGCACACGAGTATTGTATTCTCATGGTTACTTATTCTCGTGTTTCTTCCGTTTTGCTCTTGACAAAGCTGTGTTCAGTCACCTTTGCGAAATGCCTCGCACCACGCCGCGCCGCGCGCTCAAACCACTCGACCCTCGTTACCGTTTGGCCGTGCTGTGTGAAATTTTGTGGTCTCGCGGTCTTAAGCTTACCGACACATTTGCGCTTTCGATATCGGAAATTTCTCGTGCTCAAAGAGATTCTCTTTTCGCGTGTGTTTCTTCGCACACTGCTTTCTCATTGTACCGCGCATTTTAGCGACACTCTTAAATCGTGTGTATGTATGTAGACTTATGCTCGTAAGTATTAGGACAGTTACTGAATGCGTAGTAAACCTAAACACTGGTTATGAAATTATTCAGCCTGGAATTTTGGAATTTGGAATTTATCTTAAATTGTGCGTATAACTATAAAAATAAAACAGTTTATTTGTTGCAATGACTTTTCAAAATGGTATTTATTTTGGCTTTATTTTGAAATATTTTATCTTAATTTATATTCAGTGTGGAATTTTCAGAGCTAAGATATAAATTTATTTCTTGTGTTACAATATCATTTCCTTTCTTCATTCAATTTCATTGTCAAGAAATATTTCATTTTGTACTTGTGGCTGTTAGAACAAAAATATTTTATTTGCCAGACTTCCACTTCTTGTTTGAAATAGTATTTCAAATATTTCTTCTCTAAATTTGATCTAATTCTGTTTAAATCAAACGATGGTTTCTAATACTTAACGATAGTATACTATAGTATTACTTTTTATGTTCCATTAAACAACACAGTATACAACGATCACTATAATTCCTGTTACACATCGAAACTTCTTTACCAACTCATTCCCTCTTTTTATTAATTACTTTCGTTGTTAGTTTTCTTCAACTTCCTACGGTATTCTCATTTTCTCTTGCTACGAAATTAATTGTGTTCCGGTACTCGCGTTCGTTACTCACACTAGCTTTGCCAAAAAAAAAAAAGGAGGGTAAAACACGATAAATTTTTCTTGTTTCTTTGTGCTCGTTTCGACAACAGGTTCCACGGAAAATGGTGCAGCCGTCGCCGCGAAACAGTGCTTTCGACATTTCGATAATTTCAAAGAATCTTAACGACAAGATCTTGGCTCTGTACCATTTCCGAGAGAGATTCGATTCCCGGTTGGAAGTTTCCGGCCTGCCATATACCGTGGGAACTTTGAAGAAACAACGAAATGTATATACCTCTTCCGCGAGGAAGGCACGTGTATACGTACAGTTTCTTCCGGAAAATGCCATTCTGTCGGAGAAGTTTTTCCACGCAGCCTTTCGTTCGAAACGCAACTTTGTACTTAATATTTGATATAAATAGAAATTAACACTTTACCGACCGGTAGCGGTTGAACATTCTACGCACTTTCGACCGGTCACTCGGTCACAGAAACATCGGTGACACCGACTTTGTTTAGACTCTAGACTATTGCGCGGGAATATACGCGCTTTTTCTTATACCTGCAGAAATGTTAAATCAAACTTTGACCGGTTAATAGGTTATCGGTCGGTAAGCGTCGGCGAAAAAAAAATGGATTAATAGGCTACCGGTCGGTAAGTGTTGGCGGCAAAAAGCCGATTAATAGGCAACCGGTCGGTAAAGTGTTAATTTTTCTGTCTGATATTTGGGTACAATTAAAGTTTTATGTAAAATGAACGTGTCGCCGGCGAGGATAGGAATGTCTGAAATGAAAAATTCTTCTTCATTTATAAATAAAAATGTATTCGATTATTTAATTTTTTAGAAACGTTTAAATTTGATTTTTTTTTAGAGAAAAGTGATTTTTCCTCTTCAAACTGCCACCATTTTTGAAAAATCCTACACTACATTGTAGATAATATATTTTCACTTATAAATCAAGAAGAATTTTTTATTTCAGAGTTTCCAATCCTTATTGGAGATAGCTGCCAGTAATCAATGTTTTAGCAGAAGAGATTTTACAATAATTTCTCCATTTTGTATCATTTTGACTTATCAAAAATTGGAAAGGAAAGCAGAAAGCTGCAATTATATGCTCAGAAAAAAATGAAACTTTTCATTCGGTATTTACCTACGAAAAAAATTCCGAAACATTACCGCTTTTTAGAAGCCTCAACGTGGTGTATACTCTCTCAAAATACGTCACACTCCTTTCTATTTTATATCGATCTAATAAATTGGCGATCAACAATTGCCTGTCTACCTTTACTTTGTCTAATTGGTGACACAAAAATTCGCAATCATTGACTTGTAACTATATTCGTAACGATCTATTTGAAATTCTCGTTCCTTTAGACTCACGTAGGAAAAATTGCAACTATTATCGTTCACAACCGCTTGCTCTTTCTTTACGTGTCGATTACAAAGACATCGTTAATTACATCACCTTACAGAGTTTTCTTTGATGTGGTTCGTCACACCGTGTTGTTAATCACAGCATATTAGGGGAATATCGTTATACGTTTGACGTATTATCGTACCGATACTGCAACCACTTAATCAAGGTGATTGGCCTCGCTGCCTACGACACAGTCTTTGAAGTATAATAGCTACAGTGACAATGATCATTTAACATGGATCGAATTTTATAATCCGTTCGTTGGAAAAATAAACTGTGATACTCGTTGCATGAGAGAAATTTATGCCTATGGCGTGTCTGTACACGTGGTATATACACTACCGGCCAAAAGTTTGGAATCACCTCCCACTTTTCATCAATATTAAATCGGCTGCTAATTTTTTATAGATTTCAAGTTTATCTCAATTCTACATTTATCGATTTATCTCATATCAATTCGAACGATAAAAAAATTCTCAAAGCGCTGACTTTTTTCTGGAAATTTTTGTGTAAATTGCAGTACTCAGTGATTCTAAATTTTTGGCTGGTAGTGTACACTCTCGTCCGTAAATCATGGGACACCTTACTGTTTTACAATAAAGCAAGTTTAGGTGAAAGATTTAGTTACCTATTTCAGTATGAACTGTTCTATCCATAACAATTATATTTAAGGAATATATTTTTATCGGTATTGCCGATATTTTTTTATAATTAATACAAAAAAAAAAAAACTGAAATATTTATAACGAAGTTCGACACCAGAAATTGCGGGATGAAGTAGACAGAAGTGTTCGAAAACACTGTCCAACGTGACAGAAAGGTCTGTGGACACATTTGCAGCGATCCTGGAGAGAAATCCAGGAAGAAACTATAAAAATTTGTTTGTGAAGCGACGAGCGTACATTGACAATTTTCGATATATTTCAACATTAAAAAGCTATATTTGGTGCAAGTAATCTGCCAATAATCGTTTGATTTAATAACACGGGTCAATTTAACCGTGAATCTGAAATTAGTAGGTGTCCCATGACTTACGTATGTCATTTTTCTGACGTGCAACGAAGCCAACTGATCCGCGTCTCAGCTGCAAGTTAAGTCGTAAGAAAGTACCTGTTAACGCAGCTTCCCGCGCTTCTTATTGGTTGGAAGATCAGGTTGGCGTTGGTAATTATTGCACGTGTATGTGCCAACTACTTATTGTCGCGATGGTGATCGCACTTTGTTTATGATGTCGATTGTTGCGGACTGGACCGCACTGGTGTATCAAGGATATCGAGTATCGCGTGTTAGAGCGTTCAAAGTGGTGTCGATTGTTTCCACGTATACCTTAGAATGTGTGGAATGTCGTGAATTGGCTGTATATCTACGATTTCGTCAAAATGGGGAGTTAACCTTATTGGTAAATCTTGGGCCTTTCACCCCGTAGAACCGCCCTCCTAGGGCCTCGTGCACTCCCCCGTGGTCCGCAGAGTAGGGCGTAGGCAGAGAGGGAGAGACGGTCCCAAACGGGGGTGTCAGCCGCGCGTGGCGATCTTGCCGAAACGTCGACTTTACGGGTTTATGGCATGTTCACCGTTACTGAGCGCGCAGAGGCAAGTACCGGCTTACCACGTGGCCCGCAGAAGTGGAGAATTTCCGCGGCCATCAGGTAATAAGCCGGATTTGCCCTCTGGCTTGAATAGACTATTGTTATGAAAAAACTTGTAGAAAAACTTCTCAAAAGTAACGTCGCCTGGAATCCGTGTCATAAACCCCGGTTGGTTAAACAGCACCTTTTTTCTCGAAACGAACAGCGAAACTTAACACATTACCGATACAAATACCCTGAAATGGTCGTTAAACGTAGCACGAAGGCATTTATCAAGAAACTGGACGGGGCGAAAAGCCACTCGTTCTGATCGCGGAAGAAAATTTTCCAAACGAGTTCCCTCCGGTTTACGTGGAGTGTTTTTCGTGCTTTCTAAAGAGCGTGGTGTACCTACTCCAAGCCATAAAAAGGCCTCGTTTTACTCGTTCAGGTAAAAGAATATCCACTACTTTCCCACTCACGACGGGTATGGTAACTTCCCGTCTTCCCCTTTTGATGCGTATTTCGCCAAGTTTCGTCGAAGAAGCGAAACTGCAAGTGAACAATGCGACTCCACCGTGTACGCCACTCCAACCCGCACGGCCGGAAACTTTCAATTACGCTCACGTAGCGTGTCAGTATATCCCGATACCTTTCTCCCTCGAATTGAACCTTCTAAGCTCCTATTCACAAGGGATCAAGCCCGTCTGATTACTGGTAATAGGGTTGTGTTTCTGTGTTGTTTCCTTTTCGGTTAAATCTCGCGGGATGCTTCCCATAATGGGATATTTCGAATTATCAGCAATGGTATACAATAGTAGTTGCTCGGTTTACTTGGCACGGCGATGAATGGCTTGTCTGTGCTAATTTGTTGCAATATTTTGTTGTTATTTTTTTCAAGCGAAACTTTAGATACACGGTGATTTGTTCAAAAATGAAATATTTAGGGGACCACAAGAAAATGTTCATTATTCTAAGCGTAATATTAGATTATGCTTGTTATGTTACATTATTATTATTTTCTTTTTAAATTCAAAATAATTTCTAGTTAGCTATGTTCGAAATTTTTAGTTGACCATGTTCATTTTATTTTAATTGTTCTAAACGTTTGGGGCACTCCGGTCACTGATCACCCCATCAAGGAAACAATCTCCGGTCACACAAGATTTTTTTTCACACTTTTCTCAACGAGTTTCGTTACTTTAAATGTATAAAAATCGTTAGTTTTTGAATTAAAAAATTCTTTGAACGCTACTTTCGCATAGTCTTCATTTCGGAGTGATTTATTTGTTAAAGAAATTGCCCGTGAAAATTGAAGAAATGGTAGAAATTTCTTGAAAATCATCGACGGCCCTGTCTGATCTTCTTGACTCGTTTTTCAATGAAAAGTCAGGAATCTTGAATGTTGCATACCAAAACTGAAGTGTCCTGACATTCCAATACTAAATTTATATTTTCAGCAGCTTTTTCCAAATTTAAACTTACGTAAAAGAATTACACGAATATCCAGGTTATTCGTCAGACAAAATTTAATATACGATATCAAGCCGTTAATTTTAATTGTTGAAAAGATATAAATAATTGGTAGAAATAAAAAAGTTGTAATTTGCAGCGAACGAAAAATTGTCGTGCAATACCGGCCAAAGCTAGATCTCGCTTATACTGTTACTCCCCTACCTGAACAAAAGCGTCTCAATAATTTCTGTAATTTAAAGTAAGAAATCTGAAATCCGTCATTTTCACGGGTTTGGTAGTTTTAGTGTTAAGCAGAAAAAGCAGAAGATGATTTATTAATTAGCTACGAATGAGAAACGCTTACCTCTGTAAAAAAGCGCGCACATAGTGTTCAATTTTCTATCTTAGAATTAACTTAATAAGAATATTTCCTATTTTCTCACGCTAACTTATTTTACCTTACGAACGCTAACATCTAACTAAAGTACCCGCGGTCCACTCTGTATTCGTGAGAATCAGAGTGTCCACGGGTACGCGTAGTTCTTAGCTTGGTATCCTTTTGCAAAAGTGAGAATTTTCTTTGGAAAAGGATACCAATTACCAGGTCCCACCACGAGGAGGTGACTACGCAAGGGACCCGACAAAAACACATGCCCTACTGGCAGCTCTCTATCTTCAGAGATACGCGATTCTCATTCGTAGCAAAGGAAATAGATACTTTTATCAAAAAGAGTGTCTTGTATTTCACTTTAAAGCGCAACTCTAATCATTTTCTCATTCCCAATGCAATATTTAAACTCTAAAAATTTCGGACTCTTCCTTAATAAGATGTTGAAAATGTAGATGGTATTTTATTAATTATGCTACGAATGAGTCGCGTATCTCTGTAAGAGAGCGCGCACATGGTATTCAGTACAATTTTTCTATCTTAGAATTCTTAGAATATCTTAGAATAGTTTTATTCGATTACTTAAAGTTCAAACGCACGCGTCCCACGACGTCCATCGGCGGATGAATAGAATATTTTCTATTGTCTTATGCTAACTTATTTTATCTTACGAACTACTTAAAGTTAAGACACTCGTTCACGCTCACTTCATACTCGGTACAGTTTTCGATCTTAGAATTAATTAAAGCTAACATGCGATAAAAAGGTACATTTTTCAAACATACAATGAACTTCTGTAAGAAAAGTATATTATTAAATTGCAATAGGAGGATAAATTGTTAGGATATCTTTATTATATATATTTTATTTTC
>NW_017100410.1:126850-144773 GCF_001263275.1 Habropoda laboriosa
GGGTCCTTATATACCTGCGGTACCCTCTCCCCAAAGTCATTAGCAAAATCGTCGGTTAGGTCAGGCGGGAAATTTTCGCGGGAGATTTCCGTTATCATAACACGGTCTAATTTATTAATTTTCACAATTTTGTTATAAATTTATACTTTCAACAATTTGTTATAACACTACATATTACCATTTACACGTTTTTGCAACATTCTTAAAGAAATAACTACGTTTCAATGATTCTATTACTTTCCTGTGGTGAGACTAAGTTCGTAACGGTTAAAATTCAGGTTGATCTATGGTCATTCATTGAAAATAGCCATAGTGAAGGTAGAATTATTGTTTTAAACAACTTTTTACACGAATCAAAAGTTTATTCAAGGTTCGTTCATTTGTAATACCATATACTCTAGTTTCTTATAAATCTTATTATAAGACTTGTAATAAATAAATGTTCCTAATTGTTAACACTTGTTATGAAATTAGGAGTTTCATTTATTTTAATAAACTAAAATAATATTCCTAATTATTATAGAATTGTGAATAATCTATCTTATGTGAAATGTTCTTGCAATAATAACCTTTTAATTAATGTTTACTCTCTGTAAATACTTTTCCTCGACAGCTGTTATTTTCTCTTTTACAATAGTATCACAACCGACATCCTCGCACTAGTCAGAATTATTAAAACCAAGACTGCATATTCCATCACACGTACAAACTAACGTTCTACGACATTTCATTTGCGCCAACCTAATGAATGCCTGTTGTAAAAGCTTTTTCTATTCGATAGGAAAGAAAATTCAATTCTCGTGTTAAACGACGCAATTTATAGACTTGTTATATGTCGTAAGTTTGAAGATACATAAAAATGATTCGAATTGAATTCGGCACGATATTTGGTCTCACTCGAAAATTGTCAGTTGATTGTTTACGTTACAATGATGTATTGTTGGATGAAACGCGAGGAAATATGTTCCGTGCATGACCTACATTTCCGTTTCATATTTTGCATCTATTTTTTGTCACATTGTAAGGAACGGTGCGTTCCTTAAACGTGCTTTTGCAATCAGTATGTTTTCTTACGTTATAGATTCAATTACTCATAAACATATATTAGAGTGAATTTATACGAAGTTAATTAATATGATTCTTTCTTCATATATTCACCATTTCTATAAAACTCGATATTTTTTAAAACTCTTACTCCTCCGCTTCAAGTAACCCAAATTTTACGGGAAACGTGCTCCTTGAATTTGACAATTCTCGAATATCGACACAATCCTGGTCTTCCTTTTCGATCCGCGCTCTTTTAATTACTCGAGTAATCCCTACCATGATTCCAGGATCGCGCAATCGGCACGAGGAACAAAAGGAGGACACGCGTGATTCTTGTTCGAATTTTCGCGCTAATACTTCCCGTGCGTAATTGGTGAAAAATTTCACTCGTTCGCTCTGTTTGACGACCGCGAAATTGGGTTACGCCCGGGAGAAAAAAACGCGCCGCGGTGCAAGGTGGAGAGAGGACGGACGATGGTATGCGACACGTTGGTAGGAGAGGGACAAGCAGACAGGTGTTCGCATTAATTTATACGAGGGAAACTTTGACGTGAACGAATGGGTCCTGCGATCGTGTAACCGTGCGAACCGCCCTCCGGTGTCGATGAAATTAATTGAAAACTTGTTTATTTATTGGTGGCTCGGCCTGCCATCCAGGCGACCTGAAAGTTTTTGGCGAACGTCGGCGAATCGCCGATACGAGATTCGGTGTGCGGGACGGAGATAATTGGGAATAGGATTTGGAGCACGAAAATAATTGGTTTCCGGCTTCTGTTAGGGAGGGGTACAGGTTATATGCAGTTATGCCATTTAACCTAGACCTATCGCTTATTCGAATCGCTTCCACGTCGTACTACTCTCTCGTCTTCCCTTTCGTTAGAAAGGATCGGTGTATTTTCCAAAAATTAACGCACTTTCCATCGCTTCTTGCTCCACCTGTGTATAGTTTATTCTAATTACACAGGGTCCGGTGAAAAGGTCCGATTTGTTCTCCAAACACAGGGTGTCTCCGAAATCATGACACGAGCGGCTGAGTAGTGATTCTACATGCAGAAATGAGTCGAAAAGGAGAGTAACATTTTTTCGTCTAACACTTTGCGGTCCTGCAAGAATTTTTGCCTTCAGATATCATGAAACGATAAATTACAAATTATAAAAGATAATAAACCATTTCTTTGTGCATTCATATTATACTGAAATTTAATACTTCATAACAAATATTACGCTGAAATATTGAAATAAAGGTAAACTAAGGTAAACTGCCCGACAGTGGCCAAAAGAGTGTGGTCTAGCTGGACTGTTCGGACCGCAGAGTGTTAAGGTTTCATTTCGAGAAAAGTGAGTTTGAGACATGGACGATTTGCTTCCTGCTGTCGCTGTTCAAGGATCATAACAGTGCTTAAGAATTAAAAGCACATAGTTTGAATGTTTGAGTTTTTTAAATTTTATTCTTTAGAGTACCACGCGTGGTCTAAAAAATATTCGAAAACCCTTCTAGACTTGGTATTGCAACATTTGCTCTTTAATCCTTTCTGTGTGTTTAAGTATGCCGCCGCTACGTGTTCACTATGCACCGTATAGTCTATACAGTATCACGATCCGCAAGTGTACATACACTTTAGGTAGATAGGTAGCCATTAGGTATATTGGCGGCCACTATAGCGGCCGTTCATACTCAGAGATAGATCTACGGAAAGGCACTACAGTAGTCCTCAAGAGCTAGAGCTTTAAAGACGTCAAAGAGTAGAGATAGAGAAAAAGGATGATTTATAACTTTCTACGTGAATTCGAATCAGAGAAATTATGAGGGGCGTTAATATGTGTTTTCTTCGTTTAAATTATATTTCCATCGTTTACTTCTTTTGTTTCCGATACAAAAGGAACACTTAATCTTTGAATTGAAAAATTTTTCTCGAAGGATGACTGTATTTTAGATTTTTCTTCGTACATCAGAATTACAGGTAATTCTAAATTTACATTTTGATGGGAGAAGCAAGAATCGATATCTGTTATAAAGAAATTGGCTTGTGATAATGTAACAGTACAGCAATAAATAAATATCACGTTGGTGCAAATGAAGTGTCGTTTTTTCAGCAGCTGAAATTTGCGGGTTGATATCATAGATCAACTTGAAGACACTGTAAAAGTGGCATTCAACGAATTTTTCAATTCAAAGGCTAATGATTCTTGTATACAGTAGAAGCCTCTATATCGCGGGAAATATAACAGAAATTAAATTCCACTGACATCGGTTTTTCGGTCAAATTCAGAATTTGTATGTTCTTTCTTTTTTCTATCGCGTTATACGGGGTCCTACTGTACCTGCAACAATGAAACTATATAAATAGATAATCGTTGAGAAAAGTGTGTAAAATCGCGTAGAAATTATTTTGATTATATACATTATGTAAGAGTAAAGAATTACAAGGGGCTTAAAACGACAGATATTGAAATGACGTTGGGTTCGCTCGTCGATGGTTAGGTACGATAATGAGTGTGCCGCTGCCCTTTCTTCCGTTTTTATACGCTTCTTCGGCCGTTAGGGCCCTGCAAGCCGTGGGGTGGGGGTGCAGCCTGCGCTGCTCCTTGTATAGGGCCCCCTGCGGCTCGGGCCCCGCGGTCGTTGCCTAGGCGTAGTTTTTAAAAAAAAAAGTTATAACGCGTGTAGTTTTAAGAAGGCAGTAAAAGGGAAAGTGACGACGGACAAAAACCAGGCCCATCGGGCGATCGGCCGATGCGTCGCCGATGGTTTTATGAGAGTGCGGCGGAGGGGAAGTCATGGGCCAGGGCTTTCCCTGCGGAAAAAGCGACAGTGTGGATGGAAAAGTCGAGCGTGTCGTTAAGAGTCGAAGTCGTACATGTACAATCCTTACCTTAACTTTAATTCTTATATATGTATATATTATAATAAACTACTACTTTTTTATACCTAACACTACACAATGTATCTAAAATTTCATTTTAAAAAACGACGTTTCATACGCACCAACCTTAAAAAATACAGTCAAGTGTACAAGTAACTTCCAAGTCTCATGGCTTTATGGAACATTAAATTTATTTTTCTTCAGAATTTAATTAGAACCACTTTCAAAATAGTTCTTCTAAAAACCGATCTCTTTGCCTCGAGATATCACTTTAACTTTCTACCCACTTCGAATTGAAATAAAAAGTCAAGTCTAATACGCAGGTACCAACGGCAACAACGTGCAAAAGTAGCCACGCGAAAGTGAGGGAATTCTTGTTTGCTTCTGCCCCGGTGTCAGAAAACGATATTGCGATCGTCTGATCGTGTAAGCAATTCCGACTTCGCCTCGCCACCAGGATTTTGCCACTTTAAAGTTGCAAATCCTTTGGCGTACTTTCTCGGGCAAAGTCTTGGTGGAGAACGGGGGGCGAGCCAAGTCGGGGTTCGACTTTCGCGTAGCCTGGGCCAGCGAGTGGCGATGAAAAGATCTCCTCGGTTGGCGGTCCCGTTCGCTGATTGTCTGACGGGACATTGGAAATTCAAATTGCCGGTGTGGCTCGCTAGCTTGTCCGGATAATTCTCGGTATAAAAAGACACGGGTGAATTATCGAGGGTTTGACGCGGTCGCGAATACCATAGTCACGTGAATTTTTCATCGTAACCGATGATTTTTCCGCGTTCGACGAGGAATTTCCGTTGCACAAAAGCATTCTTGATATTCGATGCAAATTAACGAACGGAGGAGCGGGGAGGGTGCGACCATTCGAAACAAAGAACCGTGTTTCGCCTGTCTGTTCCGGGAGGAAATTATTCATCGCGGAGGAAATTGAAATTTTCAAAATGTATGCTCGCCGACTTCAACTTCAATGGGGGTGCCGCAAAACAGCGGTTTGCTGACCCAGGAGTTTGGTTTCACGGATCATCCGTAACCGCATGGAAGGAAATTGAAATTGAAGACGGGAACGCAGCGTGCGTTGTAAATTGGAAATGCGTCGTCAGGGGTTGCACTACGCGAATTTTTCGATGATAAACGGGCAAGTGTGATTCGAGCGAAATTTCAGGTAGTGGTGAAAAAGAAAAAAAAAAAACATTGAGCTTGAGTCGTGGAAAATTCGACTCGAGGTGCGTTCAGACCAAACGAAATTTCACTTCCAAAAATTCTTCGTACGTTCAGGATTCGTTTATGCTCGTTTGTATTTGAATTTTATCTTTGAAAATAGAGAAGGTCTGAATATGGGCTAGCACTTTTATTTCAAGATTTATCGTCAAACCTATGGATGATTTTTAAGATATAACACTTGAATATGTACTTATAACATGTTTACTATATGATATGAAATCGAAATAAACTGAACAAAACAACGTGTGTTGCAAGTTATGCATTTAAAATAAAAGGGAAAATCTTGATTTTTAGAAAAGTGGTCTAAATACGGGCCACTCGTAAAATAATCGAAATGGAAAGTAAGAACTGCATATTTTCAGGTTGAAATATTTAAAAACGTGTTCAAAATGTGGATAGACTTAAATTTAAATGCTATTTATAATAGTCACAAATGTACATGTGTTTTTCAAGATTTTGTATATCTCTTTTTTTGTCTTTCTTTTTAACGTTTTGGTATTTTCCTTATTATAGTCCTCGTAGTCACGGAATTTTAATATTAGCTAGCCCATATTGTAGAGCTAGTAGTTATGCAGACCATATTTAGATCGTTTGGTCAGGAACGCTTAGAACTACAGTATTCGTTACAAAACTTATACTATAAAGAGTCTTACAATGCCAGTAATGTAGTACTTTCAGTTAATCACCTCTTGGTTCAATAGCTTATTGCTGAAAAAATAAAACGAACTTACCCGAAAAATGTTTAAAAACAGCGAAATAAGAGAAACGACACATTTCCCAACGCAACACGTAAACAAAACAAATACAGGTCACTATCTCCTCCGCGACACTTATTTCGTTCATATGAAAATCGTAATTTCATTGTATTTTCAATAGGGTCACTTAGTTATTCAATACTTCAACTAGCCCATATTTAGACCACTTCCTCTAATATCGACGGAGGGTTAAAAGATTTTTTAGCTCGTCGATATGCTCGGAGGGTAAAAAAGGTTGATAGCGGTAAAATAATAAACAGAGAAATGAATTGATTTCTCAACTGACCTCGCAGTGGTCCAGTTGGAAAACATCAATAGAACGAGCAAATGGAAATTTCCAGTTATAATTCTGGAATATAATGTAACGACGCCAGCGGAAGATTCGAACGGCAATGCTGGAATAATAGGGTGATTTAATCCGGAGGTGGTGGTGCGAGCTGCGGAACTGGTGTGACCAATAGCGTTATTGGACCAGGGAGTTTAATTCAACTACCTATATTCACGCCTTGTATGGATAACGGTCGATGTATAGATGATAAAGATGGAAGTGGATTTGCCGATAACAATAAGGTGCTGAACTTGAACATCTCGTGTCATGCATGTAGAATTGCACCGAGGGCGAACGTTTTACATTCTGTATATTTATGTCACCGAGATACGAGTCACACAGAAGTCAAAATGATTAACTTCAGTTTTTTGAAATTCTTCGAATTTTAGTGTCAAAGCGCATGCACGGTGCTTAACCCTTCATAAATAAAAGAAATTTAATTCATTTAATTGAACGGAGTTAGTAACTTCGACATGTGTGCATAGTTTGTCAACCCAAATTTAAATTTTAGGTAGTAAGGATTACAAAATATTAAATAATATCAGATGGAAGCCCTTTTCTTAATCTATATACTGTCAATATTTAGATTTTATAAATTTCTTATAAATACAAGTGAAATGAAATTTATTTTTCACGTTTAAGTCATATATAAAACGTAATAGCCTCTTTAAGTTGAATTGTAACTATGTTCGGTATAATGAAGTAACGCGGGAAATTCAAACGGCGTAAGAACGTTTCACCAATAATAATAATAATAATATTTCAATAGATATCCTAATATAAAAAATTGTATCTACTGTCTCATCTAATTTTATAAACCTTCAAGGCGTACTTTTTCCAGCGTAAATATAACACTTTTTCAATTTGAACTGGTATTACGTTCAGTGCAACGAAGTAACGCGGGAAATTCAAATGGCGTAAGAACGTTTCACCAACATATTTTCGCATTTCACATATTTCAAGTGCCTAAATATCCACAGTCTAATCATCATGTTGCCCTTCTACGAAATAGAAAATGATAAATTTCTAACGAGACAATTTCCACTAATCTAGCGTGATCCGTGCGAAGTACGTGCAATATCTTCGCCGTGTAGTTCATCTTGACCGTTGAACTTGTGCACGTAATAGAATCCGCCGTGATTTAATAACGTTAACAGATTTCCCGCCGTCTATGAGTTAACGGGCGAAGGACGTACAGATTATCCGCACATGGACGAAATATGTATATCGCGGGCAGAGCGCAATATCGATATTGTCCTATATTAGCTATCACGCATCCTACGTTAGATTCTTCTTCTCCTCCAGTTCCGTGCAGTTTTGACTTTTTATTCGACAATAAGAAAGTTTTGACAAGAATCTTTATGGAATAAGTTCCGCGGAGAAATCGTGAAAGTTGGTCGGTGCTCTCGCCCAGCCTTTTCCGTGTCCTTATGTACTCTCCCTCTGCCCCTATCTCGCTCAACTCTGTCCTCCCTCTTTGTGAATACTCGCTCATTTTCAATACTAATCCCGGACTAAATTTGAAACCAGGCAAAGTTAGATTGCCCCTGTAATCCTTTTTCTATAAAGAGAGGGAGAGAGGGGAAAAAATGGAAAGTTCTGTGGGTGTGAAAAAATTCTACGTTTGGTGATCTTCGGGAATGTTTGTAACATTTATGTGTCGAAGTTGCAATGAAAGTTAGGTGAACATGTTTGAGAAAAAGAAAACTCCAGTGCAGAAGTTTAAAAAATAAATAAATAGTAATATTGGTATTCAATTGTACAAATTGTTCAATTATAAAAGTACCGGCATCTCGTAATCTGTCTAAATGGTCCTCAGTAAGCAGAAACGAATATTTGTCTTTTAATATCTTGCTATCTAATTGTTTATAGTCTTGCTGTAATTGTCTATCGACTTGCAGACTCAGATTAAATTTGCGTGGAATATTAAAGGAATATCGGGAAAAGCAGTGATTTTCAAGAACGAAAATATATTTTGAATACATTGCTACTTAGATATAAAATAAAATTCGCAGATTCACAGCTTTTCGCTGACCAAGGTATACAAACGTAATGGACAATTTAAATTTCTCTTTTGTTAACACTAAGCGATAAAAGAAAAACTAATTCAGAATTATCGCATAGAGTGTCGCATGGCGATTCTACATACGAAAATAAATAAAATTTGTTCGTAAAAGGCTTACTTTTCGTGAAAATTGAATTGAAATATTTTCTACGAGCTACTATTTCCACTAGTAATTTTATGTTGACACACAGCGGTAACGTCACATTTCGCAAAGAAATCGTCTATGCAGAAAATAGAGTCAATCTTCTCCAACGCGCAACCACAATTCGCAGATTCACGGTTTCTCGCTGACAGTTTTCTCTGAAATTCGCCCAACATGCCTTTTGTTCCACCATTCAACACCTTCTCTGTTTCTCTTTTGCACATTTTTCCAAACGCACGCTGCGCTCGTGCATCCCTCACGATCGTCCCTGTTCAATAATTTACGATACCACGCTCTCGACGTGCATTTATAAACTTAAAAAAAGAAAGTAAACACACAAAACTTTACATATGTTTCATCTTACAGTAAATGTATCTATTTTTCCTTTATTTTAGATAATAAAATTTGACTACACCAGCTCTCTGTTTATCGGAAAATTTCAAAGTAAAGCGATCTTCTTTATTACGTTCTTACAAAGTTTCTCATAATCGATGCAATTTCATGCAACGAATTCTTCGTCGACTCTTTTGTTTTTCTGCATCGACGTTTTTCAGTTTTCTTTTTAACCCCTTGCCTTGTAACAACGCGTCAGACTCGATTCTGATTAAGAAGCGAGAAAACAATTACATTAACGACGAAAATTAATTTTAATTTGAACTTTCATTTTAATTTGCGAGTGTTACGAATCGCGATGTGCTTGTTGCGAAACCGATAATTGTCCCTCTTTTTGAGTCAGACTGTGGGTGACGGGAGACTAAACGTACGCGTGCTCGCGCTTGAAATCTTTTATTTAGAAAACTCAGACGAGATGTCGGATGTCGCTCGTGCGACTTTCGGCGGTTGAATCCCTTCGCGTCGTCGGTCGGGACCCTGGCTGCCCTCGGAACGGATCTCAAGTGTCTCCCCGAGGACAGCCATCCTTATCGGCCCGCCGCGACATCGACAGCGACGAAAGACACGTCCGTTGCGTGCGTCTCGCAGTCTCGATGGTGTTTACAATGTGACCACAATGTGACCACAATGCGCCACAAGACCATTTAAGGTAGTGCACGGTAGATTGATAGTTAACGCAAAACAGTTTGTTATTAAACTATGTATTTGAGAACGTGTGCAGAGCGCGAAATGTCTGAGCTTATTTGTAGGAGAATTGTGTCGTGTCGTGTAGTGTTCGCTATTTTATAAACTACGTGTGTGTTGTGATTGGTGGTGTGAAGGTGTCATAGGTGGTGGGAGTGTGCGGTGTGTTTGGGGTGTGTCTGGTGGTGGTGTGAAAGTGAGGAATTTGTTCTTACATTTGTTATATTGCTTGTTGGAGGTCTGTTTATTATCTTAGATCATGCGGTGTTTAGGTGTGAGAGGCGTTGTAAAATAATTTTCGTGCCGGCTAAGACCTCGCTTTTTAGGACGTGCTGGTCTATCGGGAATACCGATGCATTGTTCGGCTCGTCGGTATGGCCGAACAACCCAAGCGACGTCTGTTACGCATGTGACACAAGACTAAGAATTACCAAATTTAATTAATCTATCACTTCTATTTATTTGGTCAGTATTGTTTAAGATAAATAGTCGGTAAAAATGAATACCTACTTTGGTCGGTATGAGTAATTATTTGTCGGTAAATTTTGTTCATTTGGTCGGTATTAATTTGATTTTTTGGTCAGTAAAATTTAAATGTTTGGTTAGGTTAGGATATTTTATTATACACCTTGACCGTCAATTTAATATACCGACAGATTATGTTCACTAATATTTTAATGAAAGTACTGACAATTTTTGCATTAATCAACGTAATACCCACCACTTACACATATTACGTACCGATATTTATTTCAAATTTTAAACACTGACCCGATAAATACCAGCTTTAATCCACCATACATTACCTTTTTCTTTTTACCTAACGCAGTACTAAAACAACTAACGCCTAGATGCACAATTAACAGAAAAAGAAAGAAAATCATAAGTCAAAGGGTTAATTCGTTTCAGCGGAAGTAGCGAAATCTCCGTAGAGCTCGAAACGAGCCCCGAAATCACTTATCCCGTGATGCTCGTTAAAATTGCTCGGCCGCGTGTCGTGGTATGAAATAAATTCAATTTGTTTCGGCATCTTTGGCCCCGTGTAACCGCGTGAAATGTATCGTGCGTCTGACTCGATGTGTATATGCCATTTTGCGGGCGTGTACAGCTGTCTGCGAGCCGCAGCACGAGAGGGGAACAGATGCTGACACGAAGGAAACTGGGCGTGGAACAGACTTTGATATAGAAAGGAGGGATTTTGCGGTTGAGGTGGATGGAGCGTGAATAATCGCTACCCCTCTCTGTGGCCGTACGCCAGGAAGAAAAGTCCCCGGGAGAAAGAGAGAAAGCGGTACAAAGGAACGTTGTAGTAGGTGTGCACCGAAACTTTCTTGCTGATCAAACTTGACGTCCTATGGTTGTTTACCATTTGTAGAACAGCGTATCGTCGGTTGGCGTTGATAGTGGCGTAACTCGAGAAACATCAATTTTCTGTTTTTTGTACAGCTAGATTCCTTAGACACGGTATTTTTATCGTTCAAAATGGTACATTTCTAACTTCATTAGCGTCATGCCGTGGGTCAGATCAGATCATACGATCGGTAATTCAAATATTAGTTGAATGCAAATTTCAACCCTTTCGTTGTTGATTAAAAAGATGATGTTGTGCAGTAGAAACGCGTATTTTTATTGCGTTTGAAAACAGTTCAAAATACCATAAAATTTAGAACAAGAAAATCGTCATATGCAGATTTTTCGTGGAATTGTTTCGTTGTTGATTAACCCTCGAGTGGTTTTAGACGAACGCGGAAGACGTTATTTTTATAACACCACCTTAAGGGAGTATTCTGGTTCTGAATGCCATCTTTTAAGCAATCTTTAGGATTTTTTTTCAGAAGAACCATTAAACTTTTTGCATTAGGATCTTGCACATACGTTTATGGGTACTTGAAATACATAATATACTTTGCTGAAGTAAAAACAATAAAAATTGCACAAGTTATAATTTGTTTTATAAAGTGTGCTTTGCAAAAAAGTGTGTTGACTGTTTACATGTCCGAGCCTTTTGCTGATCTAAAGTAAAGAAATGAGGAAGAATCTTAATCGGTATAAATCTGGCTATGGTCTGATTGATTATTTACAAGATGGCAGCATTTTGAATTTAGATTATCGATTTTTTTCATATTTTGTCGCCTTCAGAATGTTAAAAGAGTAAGAAAAAAACGACGGATGTTAAAAATTTTGGTTCGTGCGATAACAGGATGTGCGCTGAAGATTCTCTACAAATTTCAAGTCAATTGAACTAGAACTTGAGATACCGTGTAAATCGTTTCGAAAAATGAGGTTTCGAGAAAAACGCGTTTAAAGACTCATCTATCCATTTTGTTACGGTACGAGTTCAAACAAATCCTATTGCACACATGTTCTAGAATACTTATACTTTAAGAAAATGAAAAAAAAAAATTGATTTTTGGAAAGTTCAAAACCAGAATACCCCCTTAAATGGAAATAGTCATTTAGTAGTTTTATCGTATGCACTCGTTGTACCAGAAAATTCCATATTAACCCTCGGAAGGCGAATGGTTTTAGACGAACGCGGGAGACGAATGCAGGGTCAGTTTGACCCATAGCAAAATTTCTATTGTACACGGGTTTCGAGAAGGAATTGTGTATAAATGTGTATACTTTCAACTATATATATATTTTATATTTTTCTCGTTTATTTACATTTGACACGTAAAATAGGTGTATTTCCTGTACCAAACGTAATCTGAGCCGCCTGACTTTAATCACCCTGCATTCGTCGTACGAGGGTTAATATGTACCTCTTGCGTGGTGTATTTTAACACTTTACCGACCGGTAGCGGTTGAACATCTTACGCACTTCCGACCGGTCACTCGGCCACAGATACATCCCTGACACCGGCTCTGTTTAGACTCTAGACTATTGCGCGGGAATATACGCGTTTTTTCTTATACCTATAGAAATGTTAAATCAAACTTTGACCGATTAATAGGCTATCGGTCGGTAAGCGTCGGCGGCAAAAAAGCAATTAATAGATTACCGGTCGGTAAGCGTTGGCGGCAAGAGGCCGATTAATAGGCTACCGGTCGGTAAAGTGTTAAAATGAGGAATACATAGCCCCACGTCGTACCTTTATACCTTTATAAAATTTCCTGTCAAATTTACGTTTTCTCAGTTATATCAGTGTCACTGTCAAACAGCGATCTAATAAGATGGTGTTTAAACTCGAACGTCTTTGATAATTAAAATTTGAATATTCAAGCTTCTAAATCAATTTTTCGTCGTAAATTAATAAACAAAGTTTTGAAAATACTATTTAAGTTACAGAGAACCAGTTTCACCTGAGTGGTGTTCAGCAGCGTACTCTATCTAGTTCCATCTAGTAATTCCACCAGAAAAATAGTTTCGCCATTTTCGCTAGGTTCGGAGAAAAGGAACATATTTTGCATGCGTACACGTAGAAACTTTAATTAAACATACTGCGTTTAAAACATTTCATATTTGCGCGTCACGTGTAGCAGAGTAAAAGTACCGAGGGTAGCGTAGCGTATAGGGGTTGACGTCTAAACGAAGATGGACACGAAAGCGGCGCGGATGGGGGACAGGCGATTCGCGATCAAATTGTTCTGCTGGAAAAGAGTGGCTATCCTCTTTAGGATTGTGTGTATGCTCTCTTCAACGTGTATTTGCCCGGCGGCGTACACTAAAAGTGAAAGAAAAAAAAGCGAGAATGAAAAGGAGGAACAAAGCACGCAAAGCAAACGAGAGGGAACTTCCGTGATACCGTTAAACGTCGCGCCGCAGCCCATAAATTCCTTTAATTAAAACTTCATACCGTGCATCTACATAAAAAGTGAAGAATCCCTCTACAACGCCGACTCCCGTGCTCATTCATATTTACATTCTACACTGTGGAACGCAAAAGCAGTGCGTAGTATAGCTACGTGTCAGAATGGAATATTCGCGGTTAATGCCGTCGAGTGGCCATTATTTTTCCCATGAAACCGTATAATTGATTACACCCGCTCAGGTGAATAATTTAGTTCGGCTTTTACGACTCAACATCCTTCATCACGTGCGTATAAATATTCAATATTTTTTTTTTTCTCCTTCTAATCGTCAGCGACTCAATGGCCATTTTTAATAACCTTCATGCAAATTAGTCGAAGTCTAGGTATATTCTTCTGGGATGAAGAGAAACGAAAATCTAGGAGGTATGGAGTATCGGTCGTTATTCGTTTCATTTTCATATCTTTAGGCAAACACGTGTGTGGGTTCTCGAAGCAAAATGTTTTTGTTATTGCATTCGTTGTGTTGTGCAGGCGTGGGTTTATATTTTCAAGAAACTCTTGTTTTATTACCGTTCGTTATGTTGTTACGAATACAAACTGTTTCTGATGGATTTTATTGCTATTGGTTTTCCGATACTTCCACGTTTATATACAGGGTGTCGCGTTTAAACGAGAAGAGGATTTCAATCTATGAAAGTAATTTGGTGTCAATTTTTTTGTAGGTGTAGCAGCGAGGGAGATATCAAAGTTAAGTTAATTTTCTAAAATTGGAAACCTGTATTTTTTTTATTCACAATATGGTAACGTTTGTTGAGACGGATTCAACGATGTGCCACACGAAGTCGTTTCGTTTCACGAGAAATCGTAAAGTAGCGAAGAATCGAGGATTGTTCTACCAATGCAAATTCTCTTGAAACGAAATGAAATGTTGAAAAGAGACATAATATTAAGATTAGAAAAATGTAGCGTTCCGTTTAAAAAATTAACTCGACTTTGATATCTCCTCCACTACTACACCTACAGAGAAATTATTTACACCACATAATATGCCCCTTCGTATCAAATAACTTTTGTACGAACATTATTTTCATAACTTCAATCCCTCGTCAGATATTCCATCCTTCTCGTTTAAACGTAACACCCTGTATACGATATTATCGTATTACATTAAAGCACATAAAGATGAAAAATTAATGTCGGATAAACATTAGTAACAGAAACTCACAATTAGAGTTTGACTCAAAAAATTTGTTTTCTTTAAACTTCCTTTCTCGTTAATTTCCCTTTATATCCAGGAGGGTTCCAAACCTCTAACAATGGCGGGGAATTCGAAGTTTCTTCGAAATGATTAACTCCACTTCTTAACATTCGTCCAGTTTCACTATCAAAGTACATGCCCAGTGCTTCAGTTTTCACCAAATAAAACAAACTTAATAAATTCTATTTCATGGAGTTAGTCATTTTGGCTTCTCGGTGGTTCCTACCATAAACCCGCGCCGAGTTGAGTCACTGAATATATACTAACAGTGCTGTTTCATCTATAACCGATGGAACTGTCGATACAAATCACGAATGCCCGTGCAAGGTCTTAACTGCTCCTCCACGATACACCGACGGCTCTAACGAAGGAATCGTTGCAATCGAAATTTGGGCAACGTTAATGCACGAAACATAACTGATGTACCAATAGGCAAACGGGCCTGCCGCTCGATCATATAGTACTAACTACTGCCGGCGGGTCCGCTGCAAGTGCACGATTTGCATGTAGAGTACGAATGGAGTTTGGCGGATGAGTGTACGGTCAGTCGTGCATCTGCATACGATTATGCAGTTACGTGTTGCCCTAACTGTCGACAACCTCGGCGGGGAATAGCGGCTGGCCAACCGTACTGCATTATATGTATTCACATCAGAGTACGCTTGCAACCAGCAGAAAATCTCTCGCGCTATGCAGTTATTTATATTTCTCTCTCGCGAACGCGAAAAACAGTTCGTTAGCAGGCTCGACAATTACGAGAAAAGAAAAGAAACGAAAGGAGAGTGACACGGTTTATTCTCCCGGTTTTCACGCCTTTCGGGGAATCTATATCTTAATCTTGCGTAAACGGAGTGCACACGTGGCGTAAAATGTACTTTATGAATATACGTATATTCGAAAATAGCAACAATGATAAATACACGAGTAGACGTTTACTCGTTTGTTTATCTTATTTGTATTTTTTGGTATAGAGAGAAGAGAAGTTTGTTTAACTACACTTATTCGGAACTGTTCGATTGTCCTTGTCCGGTCGCGCAGCCCACCGGCCAGTAATGAGCCATAAACTAATAAACAGTCCTTTCCCGCCGTCTTCCTAGCCCCTAACAAATTCCTTCCCTACCATAAAACAGTTCACGTCGCATCCTGGTCATGTTTCCTATCCCTTTCCCCTTTCCGGGTTTTTCCCATATTATTTAAACTTTTGCCCACCACCTTCACCCTCACGTTCTCCTTCCACTAGTTTCCTAATATCCAATCACACCTCCGCATTTTTCGAGACCTTCTTTTCCACCACCTTCAACGTCCAACCAATCAGAACATACACCGACCCAATATATACCCACGCACCACCACAAAATAAGAGAGTTCAAAACACACACTTTACGAGGACAAGTAAAACCAAAAGACACATCTCAAGTATCATTCCTTACCTCCGGAAACGTTCGTAAGGAAAAACCACTGTACGATACGCGGTGTCGAAACATCGGAGTGAAGAGTTACAACCTTCATTAACGCGCCGGATTTAATAAAATAGATCGCGTTGCACCGCGAACTCGTGCAAAAAACACCCTATTATTAAGCACCCTTTGTACTACAAATTACTTTTCTGAAATTTCATTTTTACCAATATTAGCCCAAGTTATAGTACAAAAACTTGGAGTGGCCGGTACTGCTCGACTCTCCCCTATGTGTACCTACTGCTCATCCAGGTAAAAAAACTATTGCAAAATATAATACATATTTAAGCTGGCAATTTAAAAATTACTTCATTCATACCTCTGAATAAAACTGATGTCGAGTCACACTCGACAAAGGAGTCCAAAGGGTTAAATGAAAAGAAAACGGTGGATTTAGTTGAACGATGTAACTTTTGTTGCAACAGCAAATAATGCTACCGGTGAACTATATACACGGTAGAGAAATGGTGAAACAGTTACTGAACGATGGAACCCGGGTAAAGGTGGGAACAGCGACACGGCGACGCTCTGTCCCCGTAAAAACAGTAACAGACGCATCTGCGGTGAATAGGCACTTCGTCCTGTGGAAGGAAAAATCGTCGTCCGAGCTGTTTGTGAAAACGGGAAAGTGTTGCTGTATGTCATGCACGAGCGGTCGATGCACGAGGAATAAACCGTTTTCTCGAGTAAAACAAGGAGAAAGAACTATGATAAGAAAAAACAGTGATCTAGAACGTGAAAATAAAATTCTTCCTTTAGAACCCGCTGAAGCAATTCCAGCTGTACGCCGTCACTCTTTGAACTTCTTAAATAACTGTGTCGAGCAAAAATGGAAGGAAAAATGGGGAGAAAGATGTGTACCAGATATTTTTGTACCGAAAACTATGCCACAGTGAAATTCGGTAGAAAAGAAGAAACGATAATTAATAGGCTTGTAGCGACCAGCTACAGCGGAAAACATTTGGCGAGCAGACTACCAGCACGGTTTATGACGTGCGCGCTTGAAAGGCTATTTTTGAGGAAACCGTTTTTAGCTTATTTAATTTCTAAAAATTCGACAATGCATGTCCGCGTAGAAACTTTCTCCGACGGCCTCAATAGCAAATTGCCGCATCATAAACCAAGGGTTTCCGAAAGGTCAGCCGTACGAGGCCCAGAGGCCCGAACCGGCAGGTCACGAGTACTTGACCTGGAGGAAACTCAGCTGCCCGCCAAGTGACGTCAGGGGAAAAACCTCCCCCGCCAAGTCGCACTGCGGTCCCCGAAAAAGCGCGCCAAGGGCACAAGGGACACGCAGCGACTTGGGGAAAGAAATTACCTGATTGGTTAACACCGACGCGACGGGTTAACCAATCAGGTACGACTAACAGACAGCCAAAAGTTAATAAGAAAAGCGAGGCGTCAGGAGGCCAGTCAGGCACGGACCTCCAACGCCGACAGTCCAAAAAAATAAAGATCGTACTAAGACCGTGAGGGTACTTAGCGAAACCCTACACACGTTTCGTTATTTATAATAATAACCATATTCCCTCAGGACATACCTTGGAGATCCTTCGAAACCGTCTCTTCCATTACCAAAAAAATTTAGAGCGGTCTACTAGTAATGAAAATAATTGAGGTGGTCACGTTAGGTGGACCACCCTGTACGTATAATAAAAACGAAATATAGTAGGTCATCCTGAGAGTTCTCGCGGTTTTTAAGCTGTTCATTTTGAAAAAAACATGACTCCATTGAAATCACACATTTTTATTTAAAATAATCTCTATAATGTTCGATACACTTTTGCCAACGTATTACAAGAGCATCAACCCTTTGACTGCGGCGCACTGCTATATTTTTATGCCAAAATATCGAAGAGCGTTAAATTTTGAGTAAAAAAGTATATTTCGAGTATAGCATTCCGTTTAAAGAAACGAAGTTGACCTTGAAATCTCCGAAACGCCTCCACCTAA
>NW_017100410.1:146121-148485 GCF_001263275.1 Habropoda laboriosa
CTCCGGAAACGTTCGTAAGGAAAAACCACTGTACGATACGCGGTGTCGAAACATCGGAGTGAAGAGTTACGATCTTCATGAACGCGCCGTATTTAGTAAAATAGATCGCGTTGCATCGCGAACTCGTGCAAAAACAGGAACGTACTTGGAACGCGTTGCGACTGTTACGTAAAAAAGTTCTTATCTCGGAACAAATTTGAGAAGAAATTTATCTGAAAAATATCCTGCTTAACTTTCCGCGCGAAAATTATGCGTCTACCTTAATTTCTGATGTGAAAAGTACACACAGCTGCGAGGAAAGAATGAATTTATTCGACGATATAATCGATATGCCCATCTGGCACGGAAATTGTCACAAATGTTGGAAAAAACAGAAGACAAATAGGAAACCTTCAGTTTCCCTTCATCGATGGAAAGTCTCTCTCTTTGAAGTGGATTTAAAAGTTCCACCGTGACAGCGGGGTTTTCGATGGAAAATTTATTATTTCCGCGGAAGAGTCGCAAAAGCGGCGTGTTTCAGACAGAGTTATTTAGAATGCACGAAAATGTCGAGTGCTTGACACAGACAGCCAGGATTGGCGGAGAGTGGCTTGAAATGTAGGAGCGTAGTTGCTGCCTAGATTGTACAAGGGCGCGAGAGGAAAGTAGGAAAGGGGATGCTTCAGCGGCCTGTGTCCTCGTTACGTGTAGTGCTACGATTCCATGGAAGAAGGTTTCCAACCGTTTCTTAACAGGTAGTACAAACATTTCAAGTATGCGTCACTACCGGAAAGAACTACCCCCACAAGCGAACACACACACACACACACGTACGTTTACACGCCTCTGAGGTCACTCTACAGTCGTCCTTAGAAAAGCGTAAGAGGTTGCTGGCCGAGTGAGAAATCTCGTCGAAGATTCCCTCTTTCAGACAATGTCTGTGTTCATTTTACCCCTTCTTTTCAGCTGAAACATTAGCCGAAGTCACTTTGGAAATGAGATTCTCTCATTAACGCGTTTTCGGGAACAGTCGTAGGAAATTTTTAACATTTGAACGTAATTAGTGTGATTTCAGAACGCCGTGGAAAAAGACAATTTTTACTCGTTTCGAGAGTTAATCTTGTTAGGACGCTTCGCAAGGAGAAGAAATTACGAGCTCGTTTGTTTGGTTAAGGATATGTAACGCGACCTGAAATAATTATGCAGGTGATCAAAGTTTGCCTTAATATTCCAGGGGACAAGTGAGCAATAGACTCGATGCACTTGCTTTAATTAGAAAACTGCAGTATCGAAGTAGCCAGACGGTGTTTCGTCGTTAATGTTGCACGACAGAATTGCATTTTATTCTCGAAACTTGCTGCCAGTTGTGCACACTGAATCTTCTCTCTCGAATATTCTACACATTTCTATATTTTCGAAGATTGTCAAATCCTGTTATTGTCAAATTGTTATTCCTACTTCTACATTTGTTCATCGATGAAATCAGTATTTGTCGTTACAATGAAATTTAGTAATGATTCAATCTTGTTTATATACACGTGCACTTCGTTTCATCGAAGGTATTATTAATTGCTATGCCATAGCTCAGTAGTTTTTGAAACAGTGTAAGCTGCGTGTATTTTTACATAACAAAGGCGAAATGAACACTGGCTTTTCTTCCGACTGTATATCGTACACAAAGCCAGTAACAGGTGAGGCAATACAGTTGCCTGTGTAACTGGCGGAATTCCAGCTGCTTTTTACGTTCAATGCACCTCACTGCCAAAAATGATTACACGGCTAGACGAGGACCGTGCCAAGAAGCAGTTGCCTCTCTAGCTGTCGTGACGCCCTTCAATCTTCGATAGTTGAGGTGTAGGCGGGAACAATTCTTCGGTCATTAGTACTAGAAGCTGGTCTGTTTTAAATAAACAAGCTCTGCTTCGGTTACTGTTTACTGTAGATACATGGTGCGAGGAAATAATTGAAAGTTTAATAACAAAATAGTGCGGTGACCCACCGACGGGTCACTCTGGCAAGAATGACGAAGAATGCTCGAATAGGCAGCGTGAGTCACTGCATTGTTTTGCAATATTGTATGAAAGTGATACGTATATTTAACAGGTGGACAGATTAGAAGGTAAAGAATTATAAATGACACATCTCAAAAATCGTTAATTTCGAGATATCTGTAAAAAGTAACTCTAAAAGAGATATTTTTTAATTATTTGATTTAAAAAGAAGAATGCGGTAACTCAAAGTATAGCTGTTTCAGTCCTTTTCTTAACACTAAGTAATACACGTAAATAATATTTTATTAGAGATCTCCAGAGCCCAAAGTTTATCACCTAAATTGTAAAAAACAATTTGAAACTAATTTCTTAGAAAAACTTATATCACTCTTTA
>NW_017100410.1:148517-153854 GCF_001263275.1 Habropoda laboriosa
ATAATACTTAGCGTTAACGAACATAAGAGCTTCAATGGTCTGCGAAATAAGAGGTTTCGCGAGCAGTGTGAGAATCAACGTATTACGAGAAAAATGCAAAGCGAGCAACCTAGTAACTTACACAAGCACCGTCGTTGTATTTATCCAGTTATCACACTGTATTTAATATTCAAAACGCGAACCACCCTTTGCGTGATACCCACGCTGCAAACTCTAAATGTTCCCGTATGCATGTGGAAAAATTGATAGGTGTAGCGTAGGAAGGAAAGGGACAGAGAAAGGGTGGAAAGAGAATGAGAGAGTGAGAGAGATAGAGAGAATGAGAGAGAAAATGTGAGATAAAGGGAGAGAGAGAGAGAATAGGAGAGAAAATGAGAGAGTGAGAGAGAAAATGAGAGAGTGAGGGAGAGAGAAAATGAGAGAGTGAGGGAGAGAATGAGAGAGTGAGGGAGAGAGAAAATGAGAGAGTGAGGGAGAGAATGAGAGAGAAAATGAGAGAGTGAGGGAGAGAGAGAATGCGAGAATGAGAGAAAAAATGAGAGTGAGAGAAAATGAGAGAGTGTGTGAGTTAGTGAATGAGTGAGTGAGAGAGAGAGAGAGAGAGAGAGAGAGAGAGAGAGAGAAGGGAGAAGAAGAATGTGGAAAGAAGGAGAGAGCACGAACAATCGGTTACCAAATGGGGTTGCCGGTGAACGAGCCGAGGTGGAAGAAGCATGGATACGGGTTCGGTTGATAAGAGGGTGATGCGGGGTTAATCGCCGCGTTCACACTCAGCGGGTATCAAAGCCGCCCCGTTGCGTCACAGTGTGGAGGGACGTGGCTCGCTTTGAAACTATCCATACACGGAGGGTGATCTGGAAAAGCCAGGGAGGGTGTCGTTAAAGGATAGCTCTGGTGAAAGCAACATCGGGTAGTTGTATCAACGACGACACGGAATTATAAGGTGATGGATAGGATTACGTAGCCGGACGTGTTTAGGCATTTTGACAAACGTGCTCACACTCCGGATAGATATTCCAAGCCGTGTATCATGCTTTTGCAGTGAATGCCTTTCCTCTGGATAAATTACACCTTTCGGGAATTCCGTCTGTTTCACAACGAACCTTTTCATCCGTACCTTGAATAGCAAAGTTACTTTGCTACGGTTGTAATTACGCGAAGATACGCTGTAACGAGTATTTCGACAATTTTTCACGGTACTCGAATGAAAAAAGTTTGCCTGGATGAGCAACAGAATCGAATATCTCTGTTACTGTAATACATTATTGCCCTCCATAGTTCAATTGTCCCAACTGACATTTTTCAACCTCCCAGAAAAATTAGGTAAAAACTAATAAAAGTATTTGTACAACAGCTGGAACAAATAAATTAGACAGTTTCTGGAATTCTGCATAGAAGGAGATTTTAACGTGGAAAACATACGAAGCTCGAAATATTTCAGCCTGAAAAATGAAAAATTGGTAAATAGAAAATTTTAGCCAAGTCATTTATGGGAAACGTTGATACACTGCACACGTTGTTTCACAAAATACGCAAACACGTATAACAGCCGCTAATTAAATCACGTCGTTTCACAACGAAGTTTAATCGTTAGCCAATTAAAAATAGAGAATCGTGACTTTAGCACAAGATTAGCATAGATATTCCCACAAAAGTTTACTCATACTTTATGAAACGCCCTGGACGTTAATATATCATTACGTTTGCATACAACGTTCGAGGTTTATTTTCGTTACGAAGGAATCGATGAAGGGATCTCAAGGCCGTGATTCGAAATATTCTATTTACTCAGTTAGCCAATTCGCTAAGAAACTCTAGCCACGAATGGTCATCACAGCTAAACGATCGATGCTCCTGCCTGTGTCCATGAGAAACTAATCGGCATAGTTGGAAAGCCAGCGGTTATCCTGGGAATCCTACAGGATCGGTCGTCCCTGGTGCTGCTGCGGTTGCAACTAACGATGCTTCCCTGCCCCCGATGTCATTCCTAGAACGGTTCCATGGTTTAATGTCCTGTATTACTTAACAGTTTGATTTACAGGCATCGGTTAAAGTGAAGACGTAAAACTGAAATGCTCCGCGTTGAAATCAAAATTCTCTTCATATACAGGGACTCCCGTTAATATTCGGACACTCTTTAGAACAGTATGACCTTTTCAAAATTCGACCTAACGACTTGAGTTTTAAGTTAGAAGGATTAGTGTACTAGATGACGTGTAGAAAAAATTGCAATTTGTGGGAATCGCGAAGGAAATTGCAAAGGTCACTGTTTACAACTTTGTTTTCTGAGTTTGTAACGAAAATTTAAAGCTTACGTTTCGTAGATTTATGCACATGCTGAAAATTTCATCGAAATCTGTGAGAATCTTCAGATTTATTACAGTTATAGGCCGAAAGTCGTGAAATAGTGCGATTTTTACAATCTTCAACCTTTTGTAGATTGCAGCAACGTTAACCGATTTCGATGAAATTGAGTGTCCGAATATTAACAGGAGTCACTGTACATGCGTCCTTCCCGAAGAACAAAAATGCCGTACGAATGATTTAAATGCCACGACGAGGTATCGAGAAGTATTTCCGCAATGATATCCGGAATTTTATTCGATTCTCTGCTGGCATCGAATGCAATCAGGCTTACACTCTGCCCTGAAAAGAGGGCGTTATTTTGCGGCACGTTCATTGATGTGGTATTGTGCGAAAAACGAGTATCGTTGCTTCCTTCTCTCAAAAATTCTACTTTCCACCGGGCGTATCGCGATTTTTTGGTATGTTACGATTGCTTCATGAAGCGTCGATAGTTTCGATCGACGATCCTGTAACTGGACGCGCGCATCATCGCGAATAATGGCTCGTCAGTTCAATTACGCTCGAATGTCCTCCCCTTTCCCTGTACTACACTCGAAAATACTTTCAGAAAGTGCTCCTTTATTTCCATGATTCGAATCATTTCATTTCGTTCCATCGATCCGAGGTGAAAAAAGAACGTGGGAAATTAATATCATCACCGGTGAGACTTCTTTAAGACGCCGTTTAGCTGAACGGTAATCAATAGCTCTCGACGCGTTTCACTGGGAAACAATGAGACGAGAGCTTGAGAAACTTTATTCTCGTTCGAAACCGCAGAATAGCCAGACGTTGTTTATTATGTAGGGTGGGCTATGTAAAACGGGACGCCTAATTATCTTCTTTACCTGCGGTGGTACGAGGAAACTTTAATACGTAATTTAAACGGTTTCAAAGGGTCCTTTTTCTTCATGATCACCAATGTTATTTTACACGAGTGTATATATTTCTTTCTAGTGTGTTGACTTTAAACTCTATAAATTTCCTTTCATTTTTTTACTATTTCTTCCATCGAAAAAATTTTCTCTTCCATCTTACTTACACTTTGAAATCATCTAAATTACGTACAAAAATTAGTTCGTTTTCGGTGGCCCACCCTGTACAATATGAAAATTCTCAGCGACACGATGTGGCGGAGTTTGATAGATTTAAGCTAGCCTAATTCGCGCTTAGCGTAAACCGCTTGGTCCCTGTGCACGAAAATTCCAGCCGACATATTAAATTCCCTTGTAACGAAATACTCAACCGTGTATGCAGCAATTGTTTTCTTTTTTTTACTTCCGCTTGTTAAACCGGCTAACGGTTATTTTATCATCGGCGTATCAACCATCTCATTTTTCTCTGTACACGTTTGACCAGCAGAGGTTCGTCGGTTAAATGGCGGCTCGGTTGTAGTCACGGCATCCAGGCTGCGGATTTCCCGTGTGGACGTGTTCGCGCAGAAAAACGATAAAACGGCTGGCGTATTTCTGTAACTACCCTCTCTTTCCTCCAGCTCTGCCTGACCTTCCTTCCGCGCGTATATTCAGCCGGTCCGCCATTCCTCTCGCCGCTTTTCCGTACAAAGGAAACGCAGCGGTAAGGTTCGAAGGCTACCCGCGGAATATGGGTCGATTTTAAGGTTCTAACCTACATTTACATCGCACAAACGAACCAACCAACCCCGACGATCCCTCGAGACAGAGACAAAGATAGAGATAGAGACGCGGGTGTGGAAGGATGGTGGAGAGAACTGGCTGCGCTCGGTGGTAGTGGATATGCGGCAAAGGTAAAGGTCATGCGAACCGAGTGCTATCGACTGCTTTTATACGTGGAAGCACTTTCATCGGTTCCATTCTCCCTTTCTCTTGTTTCGTTCCACGCTCGGTTTCTCCCTTTTCGTTTTGTCGCTTTTCTCCTCTTGTGGGGCTCTGCTTGTTATTTCGAAGCTGTAAAAGATGTCGGTTATCGCCGGCGCTGATTGTCGCGTACGATGGGATGCTTTGTTACGTATCCGCGCGTATGCTTTTCTTCTAGGATTTTACGTTTCTTTTCCTTCTTCTTCATTTTTCTTTTTCACTTCGAAATGGACGAAAGCCTTTTGTGCTCGCGTGCTTTGAGGTTTTGTAGGATGGGTTCGTTTTAATCTGCAAATTAACGCCTCGAAAGGTGCAGCTAGATGGCATCGTCAATGCGCTAGGAAATATGAAAGGAAAATAGGTGGACGTGTTAATCGTCGGACGAGAAGTGTAGCTGTAAGATTTGTTTGTGTGTACATCAGAGAATCCATTTTTGTCGGTAGATTTTCTGTCTAAATATTATACGTTGAATTACATTTATCAGTAACTTCAAAAAAATGGTGTTATTGATTAATGGTTAAATATATAATATTGATTAATGGTTAATATAAAATTACAGCATTATATTCAAAGAAATAGAGATGATTTTGAAATCTCCTCTACTCCTCCACCTATGTAAGAAGGATTTACATTATATCCGCCTCCTATCTTATCATGCAAATTTTGTACATAACATTTTCTCATATAATAACAAGCAACAGAAATATTTCAGTAGAACAATGTTTTTGCCCCATCTTATGTATACATTAAATCTTCTGCACGTGTAAGTAATACGGGTCACAGATGACCCAGCTTCATCGGCCAATGGTTAAGAATACAGTATATTCTCCACAAGAGTCAGACCGCAAGGAAGCTAAACCTGACATTCGTAGAGTCAGGGACTACGTTTTCGAGCCTCGCGCGCGCCTTTGTAATTTGCCGAACGTAGTCAAGGACAGCGAATAAAAGATAAGCATGAAACGTGAGTCGAGACAACGTGAGTCGATTCGACAAGTGTCAGTAAAATGTAGGGTTGATTTGACAAGTGACAGTAAAATGTAGGGTCGGCCTCCATCCACGTAAAAAAAAAAAAAATGAAGGGTTGATTCGACAAGTGTCAGTAAAATGTAGGATCGGCCTACATCCACGTAAAAAAAAAAAAATGTAGGGTCGATTC
>NW_017100410.1:157285-169997 GCF_001263275.1 Habropoda laboriosa
TCCACTCAGATTTTCAGTTCCAGTTCATTTTCCAAGACTCACAGACTCACGAATCGTGAGCCACTGTGGAATGGACGACGCGAAAAGTACTTCGAAACGCGATTTATTTCAGTTTTATTTAGTGAGGGGGAAATCGCGCATTTGTATTACGTTCAATATTATTATTGAAGCAAACTTTCGTAGAACGCGAGTGAAAAATTGAAAGAAAAGAACGAACGCGAATTGATATCTTTTTTGAATTTACGATAAATGAAAATTTGAATAAAATACGCGACGATAATTGGGAAGTATCAGTTAAACGCGCAAAAATATTCAATAATAAGCGAACTAGGGATGAAGCTATTGTTTCAAAACGCGATTCACCGACTCTAGTATTTATAAAAATTGAAAAATTCAGAAAATTAGCGGTAAACTACTGAGACGGTTTAATTAGGGTGGGCACAGTGCAACGAGTGTAGTCCACTCGTTGCAAATCAGCAAATCACAATATAAAATAAAATAATTCAACTAACTACATCATGCAAATCATGCAAATCCTTGGATAGCTGTGAATTATTAGTTGACAAAGTAACAAGTCGTAAAATCAATTCAATATCACAGAAAATCATAGAAAAATTGTAAAAATAAAAGAAATTCAAGAAACTGAAAGAAAATTTCAAATTAGATTCAATAGCTGAAATAAAAGTAAATATTATTAAGCTGTAACGACAAATTTTGAATTAATTTCGATAAACACCTGAAACGCCGAAAATTTTCATTAGTATAATAGAACCTCGAATTCGTTTGAAATCAACATCCTATTCCTACCTATTCCATCCTACCCCAAAATAAAAATCTCGATTTCCCTAAACTCTCAAACTAATTTCGCGATTTCCGATTCGAAGGGGAATATTTAAAGACCGATAATAATTTATTAATAAATATCGATACTTGGAATTTACTGAAATTAATTTAAAAATAAAAATTTCATGTAGAATATGCAAAGTCTGATAGTACTTGCCCATAAGCATTAATAAATGCAGAACCAATTTAGTTTAATTAAAAAGAAAAGAAAAATTCAAAGTCTAATAGTAACTTTCCAAGTATCGATAATTCAGAATGCTAGTGTATGTTAAGTTTGAGAAGGCAGAGTGTGTATAGGGAGGACATAGGCTAGCTAGTAGCCCCCGACCACTCTATTTGCCGAACGTAGTCAAGGACAGCGAATAAAAGATAAGCCTGAAACGTGAGTCGAGGCAACCAAGCGATTTAAATATCAACTTTTTTAATTTTACGTTCGACAAGTGTCAGTAAAATGTAGGGTCGATTCGACAAGTGTCAGTAAAATGTAGGGTCGATTCGACAAGTGTCAGTAAAATGTAGGGTCGATTCGACAAGTGTCAGTAAAATGTAGGGTCGATTCGACAAGTGTCAGTAAAATGTAGGGTCGATTCCACAAGTGTCAGTAAAATGTAGGGTCGATTCGACAAGTGTCAGTAAAATGTAGGGTCGATTCGACAAGTGTCAGTAAAATGTAGGGTCCATTCGACAAGTGTCAGTAAAATGTAGGGTCCATTCGACAAGTGTCAGTAAAATGTAGGGTCGATTCGACAAGTGTCAGTAAAATGTAGGGTCGATTCGACAAGTGTCAGTAAAATGTAGGGTCGATTCGACAAGTGTCAGTAAAATGTAGGGTCGATTCCACAAGTGTCAGTAAAATGTAGGGTTGGCCTACATCCACGTAAAAAAAAAAAAAATTGTAGGGTCGATTCCACAAGCGTCGGTAAAATGTAAGGTCGATAGCAGCAGAAAAGCTGCTAAACAATTAGAGTTAAGTGTAACGATAGAAATTATTGCAATAATGCGTAATGCAATTGAAAAATCGCAGAAAAGTCTGATACAAATGTTTGAAAAGTAAAATATATAAGATGAGATACAGTATCTTACCACGTAATGTAACTTTTTATTGTGTAACATATTAAAAACACTGTTTGGGAAAAATTTGTCACAGAATTGCATTTCTTATTTAATCTTCCTTTACTGCTACTTCTTGTCAAATCTTATGTCAGAAAATTGAAGAAATTCTTCTTTGTGTTTCGTAGGCAATTGATTACTAATTTGCTATTGACAGATCGATGTTAAAATTTGATGTTAAATGGAACTCTCATATCTAACATAGTATCTGAATAATTTTTCAAGGTATTTAATTAAGAAACGCGCACATAGTGTTCAATTTTCTATCTTAGAATTAACTTACTTTATCTTACGAACTACTTAAAGTTAAAACTTTCGACTGTGTGTGAGAATCAGAGTGTCGACGGGTACGCGTAGTTCTTAGCTTGGTATCCTTTTGCAAAAGTGAGAATTTTCTTTGGAAAAGGATACCAATTACCAGGTCCCACCACGAGGAGGTGACTACGCAAGGGACCCGACAAAAACACATGCCCTACTGGCAGCTCTCTATCTTCAGAGATACGCGATTCTCATTCGTAGCAAAGGAAATAGATACTTTTATCAAAAAGAGTGTCTTGTATTTCACTTTAAATCGCAACTCTAATCATTTTCTCATTCCCAATGCAATACTTAAACTCTAAAAATTTCGTACTCTTCCTTAATCAGATGTTGAAAATGTAGATGGTATTTTATTAATTATGCTACGAATGAGTCGCGTATCTCTGTAAGAGAGCGCGCACATGGTATTCAATACAATTTTTCTATCTTAGAATTAGTTGCTTTATTTGATAAATTATTTAAAGTTAAAACGCACGCGTCCCACGACGTCCATCGGCGGATGAATAGAATATTTTCTATTGTCTTATGCTAACTTATTTTATCTTACGAACTACTTAAAGTTAAGACACTCGTTCACGCTCACTTCATACTCGGTACAGTTTTCGATCTTAGAATTAATTAAAGCTAACATGCGATAAAAAGGTACATTTTTCAAACATACAATGAAGCTCTGTAAGAAAAGTATATTATTAAATTGCAATAGGAGGATAAATTGTTAGGATATCATTATTATATATATTTTATTTTCATATTTAAAATCATAGTATCGAAGTTCTGTAAGAAAAGTATATTGTTAAATTGCAATAGGAGGATAAATTGTTAGGATATCTTTCTTATATGAAATCGTAGCAATGGAATACCTAATTAAACCTCTGATAATGAAACTCATACCTCAACTCAAGGCAAAATTCTTTTTCGAATGGGAGAAAATTGAACTCTTATGTGAGCTCGAAATATTTACCTAAATCGATCATCGAAAAAACGTACAACTCCCTAAACACAGACCACAGAGGTGGACATTGTTAAATAGATTTTATTCCTACCCTGAACCTTATCAGTACTCTCGCTACTTTTTATCTCGTCAGAATTGGCAACAATAGGCTTTGAGAACTGATCTCTGCGATCAAGAACGCCCAGGCAATTTATTTTCATTTTATTTAGTAAGGAAATCCGCAAATTAATTACAATTTAAAAAAATTTCGCTGGAACACTGAAACAGAATATAAATTAGATCGACAAGATAAATAATTCATGCGACTCACCATTCGTAACCTTTGAGATACCCTTAGTGACCCATTTCAGTCCTCCCAGCCTTCGATTTTGACCCACAATTCACATGGAAGCTTCTCTCAGACCCATGAAACTTTTGCAATTCCCTCAGTGGACCATTGAATTCCCCTCAGCCTTAAATTTTCATCCCACCAGTGGCCCACAATGATAGATTGAAAGACCCAAAGCCAATGCCCAAGACCCACCAGACTTGGAAAGCTGTGAAAGGGTGACGCGCGAAAAGTGGAGTACGAATCGCGATTTATTTTCATTTTCAGGGATATTGTTTAGTATCCGAAACCGCGAATTTTTATTATCCTCCATATTTTCCTGTACTTGATTTTAGTTGGGACATTTAGCAAAAATTCAAAAAAGAAAAGAGAAAAGAAACGCAAAAATGGAAAAAGGGACGAAGCTATTTATCAAACGCGACGCGACGTGATAAATTCTCGTATCGATCGAAAGTAAATGGGAAAATTGACTCTAAATTGAATTAACGCGGTATACTACTTTGATACTCTAATAATGGGAGGGCGTTTGCACCATTAGTGCAGTAGAGTCCATCCAGTTCTTCTTTGACCTCTTGGTAGTTCAGCTTCGACATGCACATGCACACACATATATAACCAACCACCAAACCCTCAAAAAATTCACTCACAATTCGCAGATTAAGCAGCTGGACTCTGCAACGTAGATTTGGCTTCCTGGCTGCATTGCCTCCTTCCTTCCTTCCTTCCATCCTCTCAGATCGTCATCCTTCCGCAAATCATTCCAGTTCCTCGTCGTTGATTTCCCAAGACTCACAGACTCACAAAATGTGAGTCACTGTGGAATGGACGACGCGAAAAGTATTTCGAAACGCGATTTATTTAAGAGGGGAAACCGCGATATTATATTATTCTCGATTTTTAGAATGAAGTTAACTTTAAATAGAATAAACGTAAAAAAAAGAAAAGAGATATGAAATAAACACGATGTATATAAAGCAAAAGAATAAACCGCGAATTGATATCTTTCCCGAATCTCTAACGCAAGTAAATTTGAAGGAGGGTATCGATTAAACGCGTAAAAATATTCAATATAAAGCGAACTAGGGATGAAGCTATTATAATACTCAATACAACGACTCTAGTATTTACTAAAATTCAAAAATTCTCGTATATATTCCGAAAACCGATTTTTAATTGCGAAACACTACTGAGACGGTTTAATTTGGGGCAGCCAGCTCATATCTGAGTTGGCAATACACAACACAACTAACTACTAAACCAAATCACCAGAAAAAAAACCCATTTTTGTAACTCACTGTTCGCTGATTAAACAGCTAAGCTCTGCAACGTGGATTTGACTGCATTTCTTCCTTCCTTCCTCTCAGATCGTCATCCTTCCTCTCAGATCGTCATCGTTCCGCCAATCATTCCAGTTCCAGTTCATTTTACACGACACACAGACTCACAAAGTGAGTCACTGTGGAATGGACGACGCGAAAAGTACTTCGAAACGCGATTTATTTCAGTTTTATTCAGAAAGGGAGAAACCGCGAATTTATATTATTTTCAATATTATTATTGAACTAAACTTTCGTAGAACGCGAGTGAAAAATTGAAAGAATCAAAAGAAAAAACGCGAATTCGTATCTTTTTCGATTCTAGAATATAAGAAAATTTGAATAAAATACGCGACGAGAATTGGGGAGAAGCATAAGTTAAACGCGTAAAAATATTCAATAATAAACGAACTAGGAATGAAGCTATTATTTCAATACGCGATGCACTGACTCTAGTATTTACTAAAATTCAAAAATTCTCGCATAAATTCCAAAAATAGATTATTAATTACGGTAAACTACTGAGACGGTTTAATTAAGGGTGGGCATGGTGCTGCTTTAGTTTGAAATGATTTATAAACACATAATTAACAGAGGAAAAACCGTGAAACGGCAAAACGTCTACATTCTAATTGTTATAACATGTAAACAAAACTTTAAATTTAGTGTAAACAGAAAAAATATATAATACAATTTATTTCACGGTATTGCAACAAATAAACGTTGAATCAATATTTAATTCGTATAAAAACAATTATTTAACGTAATAATTTTACCTTCACTATGGCTATTTTTAATCTACGACCACAGGTCAACCTGATTTCTAATCCTTACGAACTTTAAATTCAGTCTAAACTGAGAAAATATATAATACAATTTATTTCACGGTATTGCAACAAACAAACGTTGAATAGATTCTTAATTCGTATAGAAACATTTATTTAAAATAATAATTTCACCTTCACTATGGCTATTTTAAATTTACGACCAAGGGTCAACCTGATTTTTAATCCTCCGAACTTGATTTCACAACGAGAAAGTAATAAGATCGTTGAAACGTACTTATTTGTCAAAGAAACTTGCAAAAATGTATAAATAATAATATGTAATGTTTTAACAAATTTTTGGAAGTATAAATTAATAATAAAATTGTGAAAATTAATAAATTATACGTTATTATAACATTAATAGAATTATGACTAAACCGAAGTTCGAAGTCGAGTATTTAAAGTCTGATATTACGTGCCTAGCGAGTGCCGGTAATTGTTAAAATTTGTTTAATAATTAGTAATAGAAATTCTAATTGATTCTAATGTATACAAGTGTTACAAGAAGGCTGAGTGTGTACAGGGTGGACATAGACTAGCTAGTAGCCCCCGACCACTCTATTCACATCTCAGAACCTTCAGGTCAAAATACGCCGCGAAGTGTCTAGGGCCCAGTATAAAGGGTAAATGATTTCGCGGGACATCGGCGGGTCCTTATATACCTGCGGTACCCTCTCCCCAAAGTCATTAGCAAAATCGTCGGTTAGGTCAGGCGGGAAATTTTCGCGGGAGATTTTCGCGGGAGATTTCCGATATCGTAACACGGTATAATTTATCAATTTTCACAATTTTATTAAAAATTTATACTTCCGACAATTTGTTATAACATTGCATATAACAATTTATACGTTTTTACAATATTCTTCAATGGAAACATAGGTTTTAGCGTTCTCGTTACTTACTCGTGGTTAAATTAATTTCGTAGGGATTAAAAATCAGGTTGACCTGTGGTCGTAGATTAAAAATAACCATAGTACAGCTAAATTTATCGTGTTAAATAATTCTTCTTACACGAATGAAAAATGTATTCAACGTTTGCTTGTTACAATACCATGAAATAAATAGGCTGCAAGTGGTGTTCCTTCTCCAACTGCTACCCCCTTGTTCGCAAACTGTGTCCTTCTTTCACCCTTCGTCCTTGTCTGTTACTCCTACTACTCCTCTTGTGTCCCGTCTTCTCTCTGTTCCTCTCTGTTGGCCCCGTCCTTTTATCCCCCGACAAACGACGCCAGCCACCCACAGACTCATCAGCTAACTCTGTTTCAGAGTTACAGGACTTCTCCTGTGCTTTCTACCTCTCTTTCTCCGCTACCGACAGCCCTGTCTCGCGCTTCACGGTTACGTTCGCTGGCTCGCCTCGCCTCGCCTCGACTCGACTCGTCTCTCCTCTCCTCCTCGTTCCGCATCGCCCCGGGTATCGTGCCGCCGAATCAGCCGTAGTTACCTACCGTATATACTACTCTACTTCTCTCGCTCTCTTTCCGTCCTTTTCTCTCGGCGTTCCCAGCGTCAAAGCAGCCAGGCACAAACATCGTCGCAGACGCCGAGGCAAACGCCCTATAGCGGACCTCTCGGACGGACTGACTGACTGACTGCCAGCACGCGGAAACCGAACAACTTGTTTGAGCGTGTAATTCGGACGCGTCCTTGCGCTGCCCCTCGCGCTCCTACTGCGAATCATTCCACGGAGCCTCCCTTGTGCCTTCGTCTCCCTTTTTCTCGGGAATTTTCGGCGAAGGTGTGCGAGTTTTGTTTGTTAGTGTGAAAAGTACATAGTTTCGTAATTAGTATGAAAATAGCGGAGATTTGAAGTGGGTGTTAACGTAACTCGACAAATTTTTCAGATTTTTTTTTGCGAAACTGGGTGTGAATTTTCTTGAAATTTCTATTTTGGGCTTGAAATTTTTTCTGACGAAGGATCCCTCTTTTTATCCCAGTTTTTACCATCTACTGCATGCGTGTCCAACGAACAGCACAATATCGTGAACTTTTAACATTATTATGTGATTTTTAGCGATATTTTTCACGACTCAATTGCGTTACAATAAAAAATATTGAAAAATAAAAGAGGTTTTGTTACTTATGTACAATTAATTGTATTATATATTTTAGCAAAGGTTGGACACCCATGATCTACTGTACACACATACACTGTGACCAAAAGTTCAGGTTAATATTCTAAACATCGACGACAGTTTATCTTCCTCTAAGAATTTCCCAAGTGATCCCGAAATATTCGTTTACTTCGAAAGTTTCCCCTAACAGTAGTTAGGTGTACAGTAAATTCTCCACAAGTGTCAGTCCGCAAGGACTAAACCTGACACTTGTAGAGTCAGGGACTACGTTTTCGAGCCTCGCGCCCGCCTTTGTAGTTTGCCGAACGTAGTCAAGGACTGCGAATAAAAGATAAGGATGAAACGTGAGTCGAGGCAACCAAGCGATTTAAATACCAACTTTTTTAATTTTACGTTTTTTTATCCCGAAATTTTTCTTAATTTTGCTGTCTGGCGTGACAGTGAACGTGTTAATAAGTAAATGTTGTTCAAATTATATCGTGTTTGATATCATTTTCATCAGAAAAATCTCACCAACATGTTAAAATTAAAGAAATTATATTTTTCTATTATGATTTGTTAAGCCGTGTAATCTCGTAAAAGAAATCGACTGGTGTAGCGTTACACGCTTGACTGACTGCGAACATGGGCGCAGCAATGACGCAGACCTAGGCGTAGGACCATCTATACTGTCACTTGTAGAATCCAAACTGACTGACTCTTGTAGAGAATTTAGTGTATTTCCACCCATTGGATAGGAATTGTTTTAAATCAAACTACGAGATTCTTATAAAGCTATAAAAGTCAAATGTATTTGCTACTTTAGACAGCAATGTATTTATCGTTTCATCTCTGAAAGCTGCGCTAAATAACCACAAATAAGTTTCACTTTTATGTTTCTTTACGGGTAAATCCTTATAATACATTAATTATAATATTTATGTGAAACTTGGTTTCGTATTCAATTACTAATTAATTAGTAATAATAGTAATAATTATCATTTTAATAGCAAACATACCTCTATGTTTATTAACATATGTACTTACATTTTGCATACATATATGTTTATGTCAACTATTTTTACGTGTACTAAAGAAATATAGAGTTCACTAAAGGAAACTTTGCCAGTGTTACGATATCGTTAACATTTTTCATGAATTTGTTATTTTGACTAGGAAATAATAAAAATGAAAATTTACCCTATCTTTTGTATAAAGTTTCCATGATTTCCCGGGATATTTATATGTATATTAGGTAATACACAGAGCTAATGATAAACATGGATTTCGTATAATTTGATGGCAGTAAGTGCATTTCGTTCAATTTTTAACAATGAAATTCAGCAAATCTTTTATCAAATTAATCGTGACTTTCGTCGTTTTTCTACTCTCCTTTGATAACAGAGAGACATTTTCTATTTTGTCAGTACGCTGATTTCCCGCTATAATTATTTACGAGCAATTTCGTAATTTCTTCGGCTTGCTGTTCCTTCACATTTTCTTAGACGAAGTGTAGACAAGAAATCAATTAGCGAGTCACGATTGTTCCCAGTGAAATATAAGATTGCGAGCTTAACGGGGGAATCAAGATGACGATGAGTAAAGCATAGGTTCTGGATACCAAAAACTTAAATGTCTTCCATAGAAAATGTTTTGCTCAGTAATGCCATTTCCGTGGGAAATCACGATAAGTAAGAAATATTGTTAAGAAACGCGGTTCTTGGCTCGTGGCCTTTGCACTATTCACGGTCGCCAGAGAATGGAATTGTTTCGAGATTCTTCCCTCTACTTCTTACGGAATAGTTAAGGACAGTTTTCCAGCTGATAACGCTAAGGATTTTCCGTAGACGGGGAATTATTTTTATTATCCATCGTTACATTTCACAGATTGCTCCTCAGGTATCTCTTCGCCTCCGCGAGAAATACCACTTCACGTGATTGCAATCGGAGATTTATAATAATGTCACGAACTCTGATATATTTAAACGTACGTACAATTTGTCAAATGTGTGTATAACGAAGAGATAGTATACCGGATGGCCACCTCGATTATTTTCGTTATTAGTGAACCGATCAAAATTTTTTTCCGTCATAGAGGATACGGTTTCAAAGAACCTTCAAGGTGATGACTTGAGAATTTTTCTGTCAGATAAATAATTGTGTTGTGAATGTTTTTACTATTCAGTACACGTGTACCATAGTAAATTTCTTGTTCTTGACTGATTTGTATTAAAATTTGCTATGGGACGAAATTTAACCCTTTGACAGTTTATCTCGTGTTAGACTCGGCCAGAGCGGCAAATATGTAACTGTTTAACTCAAAAGAGAGTCTTGGGAAGAAAGTTAGAAAGGGACGAGACATTATTATCGTAACTATCGCGTAGGGCTGCTTATTCTGTGTTTTAAAAATGATCACACACGGCGTAACTATTAATCCTTTCGCGACGGCGGGACTAGCCATCAGTACACCACTAACGAACGGGTCGTCGTGCCATTAGTGCACACCATACACATTAAGAGTGTCTCGTGTTTTTTCAAATCTTAGAGGATTTCGTTGGAACAGCAGAGGATTTAAGGGTGTATCGGATAAAGGGAATGTTGTTGAGGCCTTGTTCTGTATTTTAAAATAAATCTTCACTTTGAGTTGTTGCGGCGCGCTTAGTGGATGCCGGATATAACCGGCGCTAGTCGCGAAAGGGTTAAAGAACACACAGCTGAGAAGAAAAGCTTCTTCCTAGCCCCGCTAATTTTCGAGATATTCCAGGTCCCAACTTCGCTACTTTTTCCACCTCCTCAACACGAATCATCGCCGACAAAAAAAGTCCATATCGAAAGTTGTCCCATTTACCATCTCCCACGCAAGCCTCGTCACAATCAGAGCGCGCGTCTTCGATATATTCCCACATAAGAAGAATCAAGCCCTAATAAAATGATTATATATACACTTGATTTTGGCAGAAAAATGGCATTATTAGTTTAAGGTATAGCTATACAGTGGCTTACGTAAAAAAGATTCTTTCATATTTCTGAATTTTAGAGAAATTTTTCTTTATCCCTCATTATCCAGGAATCAACTTTTTTCACTTACACCACTTTCGCATTAAACGGCTCATGTGGTATTGACTTGCCAATTTCAGCTGTTGAAAAAACATTTCATTTGCGCCAACTTAATAGTTTACTAAAAAGTGATAGAAATAGCGTCCGCATCGAGAGTCGGGCTTCCAAGTAGAAATGTCTCTTATTGATCAGACAATCTTCCCCTGAGTGCTCTTCATTATTTATTCATATTCGAAGAGGGGGAGAAAAAATCGTTAGCAAACAATGTCTATCGAATGTTTTACAGTAGACATTTCTTTCGATCCGGAATTCATTTACATCGCAAGTATTAGGTAGCAATTACCCTTTGTTTCTAGTACATACTATCCTTTACGCGCAACAGCCAGAAGAGTCATGTATAAATTAAACAGTCTATCCTTTATAGTAGCACCAATTAGTGACCTCTTTGTGATAGAAAAAGGGTTTGTAATTAGTTGAAGTACGTTATTGTATATGTAACAATTACAATTATGTCTCGAGTCTGTATTTTCGTGACTCCCATTTTATTTACAGTGTCTAAATTATAATTAACAGAAGACTTTGTAATAAGAATTTAAAGTATACGAAAAAGTAAGTGGATTAATTTTCTGTTTTGTTAATAATAAGATGTAGGTGTCACGTGGCGATTCTGTACGAAAATATAGAATAAAATTTGTTCATGAACGGGTCAGTTTGCAAGAAAATTGAATTTGAAGATTCTTTACAATCACGATTGTAGATTTTATGTTAATAAATGTGGAATTGGTTTAATAATATGTTGTGAGTGATGGCGTGAATGTAGTTTGTCGAATCGTCTGGAGATTTGGAAAACGAGCGGATCATAGAGAGAAACAGGGAGTAAAACAGTAGAACCGCGTTGTTATTGATATCGGAGAGTACGTGAGAATATTTGCGAGATATAATAAGAAACCGTTGATCAGCTTATCATTATCCCTTTTTACGTGTGTTTATAGTTATTATGAAATTATTGCTATAAAATATATTGCCATTGAACCACGTGTTATACAACCATAATTGGTAGCAGAGCGTGGTTGCAGCCATGTCGGATCCGTGGAATATAACCACAATAAACATGGGTAATGTCATATTTTGTGAAAAAATAGTTTCAATCTTCTTCAGCTAAACGAATGAATATTAATTTCGAACAATTAAAGCGACAAAATGTATCATTAGTCCAGGATTCTCTGATTCTAGGATCTATATGCAATGTTAACAAGACCGTCACTTTCGTCAGTTCGTTCAGTAATGTAAATTTAAATTCACGAAATGACAACGTTAGCACAAACATAAGTCGGGACACAGTTAAGTTTACACGTCCATTTTCTCGAAAAGGAATGTTATTCTACGCTTTCACCTAGAATCGCCCATTTTCTGATTGTACCACCACTTACACGACACCCTGTATATTTTGCACCGCTACGTTACGCCTCTGAAGTCTTGGAAACAGTAAGCAACGAAGATACAGACGATAATCTAGTTGCGGAAAGCCATAAACCTGCCCGCACTGTAAACACCGCGGTTAATTGTTTATTAGGAATTGTTTGTGCGAAAGTAACTGTTTCGACGAACGGACGCGCTGTACTTTGACATACTTGATTATTATCGTGGTCGGACAAACACGTTTTATTTGCACGGTTGAAGAATACCTCGATCGATGTAGCAAGTGTGTCAGATGCTTAAAGGTCACCGGCAAAGTTACGGATACACGCAGGGTCCTGAACAATTGCCCGTGTTCAGCCTTTGACATTTGCGTCCATAAATTACAAGTTCCCGTGTATCACATTGTTCGGCATAAATTACAAATTGATCGTTTACCATTCCGCGGAAAACTTCACGGAATTTGACAAATGAAAATTGAAAGCGCGTCG
>NW_017100410.1:170053-171466 GCF_001263275.1 Habropoda laboriosa
CGCAGCAATTAGGGAAGAAAGGAAAGAAAAATAGAAAGGTGCATAGGACGACAAATTGTAAGTTATTAACTTGGAATAATTGTGACTTATAAAAGAACACGTGAAATACAAATGTTAGGCGAAAAATGGACCCACGTCCTTTTTCTTATCTTAACTCTTCAATTGATAAATACGGAACAGTTATTAATGCAGTAATAATTTTGGAAATCATCAGAAACCGGTAGAAATATTTTTCTTCCTTCGATCCACTCACTTTCGCCGGTGAGATTCGTTTCATAGCGAGAGACCGTTCTCCGGGAACGAAAGAAATCGACGTCCATTTATTCCGACACTAATTTCGCGATGATAAATTGCGGGCGTAGTGTAAATTCAATTACCGTAATTAAATTTATCTGGTAAGTTATGGCAACGAATAATCGAAAAGGGGGGCGAAAGGGGTGGAAGATCGCCGCGCTTTCTCTCTGTAGGGCCGGTATCCAACCGGTGGAACTTTTAATCCCGAAGGAATAAATAACCAGGCCAGGAACTCGTCGCGGAAGAAAAGTGGCATTCAACGTCGTACGGTTTCTTCGGGCGTGAAACAAACGATGTTGCCTGAAGTTGAAAACCTGGAACACGTTTTGCGGCTGTAAAGTCAAGAAGGAGAATAGGTATGAGCGGAGCGGAGCAGGCCGAGGGAAGACGAAAGGGGGCAGAGTAAAAAAGGGAAGGCGGGAGGATGAAAAAAAAAGAGAAAAAAGGAACAGGTAGAACGAGTTAAGGGTTGAAAACAAAGGAACCCCTTTTTCCAACAGCTAAGAAAGGAACCGAACAATTTAATCAGCCGATCTCTGTTTTCGATCTCGCTTAACGTTCGTGAAAAGCGAGTCGGCCACCCGTGTTCGCCTCGTGATTTTTCCCATTCGATAGGAAAGAAACGAAATATTCTATCTCTCTCTCTCGTCTATTTTTAATGCTTTTTCTTGTTTCTTTTTCTTCTTTTTGCCGCTCGGTGACGTTCGTGACTGGAAAACCGCGCGCGACAAGGTCGAGAATAGAGGGAAAACTTGGACTAAAACCTTTGACGTGAAGAAAATGTCGACCCATCGGCGCGATCGTCGTTTCCTTCTGGGATATCCTTTCCACGGCGGGCAAGTTAGAAGGCTAGCATTGTGTCATTGAATTTCTCGGCTACGTGACTCGAATTGGACGAACCAAAGTGTTTCCTAACGATTTTATTTTCGTACTGTTTGAAAGAAGCATAGCGAATAGTGTGACGCGGTTCTCTATTTTCCTGACTAACTTTGACATTTCGGTAACGTTGATTTGCTTTCGCGTATGCGAAGGATTGTCACGTGTATGAATATCATTTTTCCGAAGTTCACAACTTGGAGTAATTTTGTGTACACGTAGGTGAAGAATTAACAAACTTCG
>NW_017100410.1:171483-192642 GCF_001263275.1 Habropoda laboriosa
TCTAAACAAAAAACGCCGAATACGCTATAGGTCTCACTGGTTTCGTTGGCCAAAATATACCGAGAATAGCACATCAAGAATACTTGCAGCGAAACAATAATTTCAACGTTTGATGTACAGATTAGGTCCAAAACTAGTTTCTCTGAAACTTCTAAAGAAATTTTGGAGTGTAGAGTAATAAAGAACTGCGCGATTAGGGTACCATTGTTAATACCCAGCTGCCACAGCTCTACTATTAACCTTATGAACAGCACATCGGTATATTCTGCGTTTAAAAACGGTACTCAAACTATCCAAATTAACTCTGAAACGTAGTACAAGCTCTATCTTCTTCACTGAACGTCAGCATAAAGAATGCTCACCTCGGTAAGAAAAGGAATAAGCCCCATCTGACATTGTTTGCTCAAAATGACCTGCTGACCAGGTGAGCGAAGTTTGTCGAATTCCTCACTGGACACCCTGTATAAACGATGATAATTAGTCAGGCGTCGTATATGTTCAATTAAGTGCAAGAAAGCAGAGTCGGGCTGATTGTAACAATTTAAGGGCGACGGGGTAAAATGATACACTGTAAAAATAGCGAGGCAGCGGTGATTCAAGTTTCAGATGAGAGTACATGTAACTCAGCTCGCAGTGTTCTTCAGGTGACCATTGTTGAAGCCGGTGTAGTACATTCGTCAGAGAAATTACTCGAGAACGAACGGGTAGAGCGAGACCTCCGGCGTGCAGGCGATTTTTCAAAGGACACATCCGATGCTTCCTTATATCTACTCGACTGTGTCTGTGTGTCGCGCGACCGCCGCTCAAAAGGTCGCTACGAGTTTCGTATAAAAAGCTTCGTGGCCCGGAAATTTTAGTAAGACGAAGTAACGTGGGAATTGCAAGGTAAAAGAAACGCTCCTTTTCCCTCTCTTCGCTTTTGAGGTCAACGAATAATTTTGTCTTCCTCCTTCCTTCTCCGTCCCCTCTTTCACTCTCTCTCTCGCTCCATGTTTGCCCTTTTCTCTTTTCCGATAAAGAGAGAAGTGCATATAAGGTAGACCAACGGGGCTAAATAATTTAATATAGAAAATGAACGGAACTTCAGAGGGAAAAACGATGAAATATTTGAAACAGACTAGCGAGCTTTAAATTTCGTTTCGTTTGAATATCCCCATATTTGCTATAATGCAGCAGATCCTTTTCATTTTCTGATCGTTGTCGACGAACGAGAGTTGTCTATTATGACGTGGAAATTTCGAACACGGCGAGTGTCTATAACAACCAGTCACCGTTCGAAAGATTATAAATCGAGCGTACTTGTCGTTTCTGATATAAGTGCAGCATCTTGTTGACGTGATACCAGTTCGTTGTCGCGTGCAAATGATTAATTGTGCATGACGGAAACTTTGGAGGTACATTTTTCCAGGTGTTTCTGTTTAATCCGTATGCATGACATGATTTATATCTTCATTTACCGGTGACCCACTTTGTACGGGCCGCATCATTAGCCATTTATTTTGAAGCATTACGCTTTCGTGTTTAATTAAACAGCCTTTTCTATTCTGCTTTGGTTATCTTTCCGCGACATTGATAGATTTGACATTTTATACCGTTTGTCTCCTATAGTTAGCCATTCATTATGCTTTAAATATTATACTTTCAAACCTGACGAATGTGTGCTAATCTTCGCTATGGTTGGTTCAATCGTCCCAATAATGGAATTAATTACATACGATAAATGACTAATTAACAACTCGATAATCATGTAATACAATTCAATAGTGATTTTTAAACGAAACAATGATAAGGGTAATATTCCATAAACGAAGATCTACATTTAAATTAAAAAAAAATCTCTATTTTATGAATATTTCCATGTTAAATAAGGGATAGAAAGGGTGAAATTAGTATTTACCTTGAGAAGAAGGGAATTTCTCGGAGCAAATTAAAGATCCAATTAAAATTTTAATCACTAACTTCGTTATTTCTTATAAAGATACCTTCTTGCTATTTCCTCTAACTAGTTTCAATTGCTTTCTCATAAATATCAATGTTTCCCAAGTTCTTCCATCTCTATGCAAACTCAATTTCACCGCGTATCATCGACGATCTATCAGTTGCATCGATTAGTCGATGTCATCGACGTAGCGCGTCGAAACTGTGCACCTTCTTCCTCGTGGCATATTAATATGCACGGTCGTACACAGAGATCATGCAAACATAAGATGCACCGAACCGTTCCATCCGACAGGAATCAAAGTAGAATGGATCGCATCGATCGCTAATAAAGTGGGACGAGAATGAGAAATAACCTGATACTGTCCTGGGTAGGAATATTAACCCAGTTTCACCTTTTACTGTCTGACGGCGGAGAGGCCCGGTAGATTGCTGAGCAAAGACTATTGCAAATCGAAAATGACCAAATAATAGCTGGAGTTCCTTGATGTACGCGATAGTTGTACATTTTAAAACTATGAGGCTGGTGCATGTGAAACTTCGTTTTTTGGCATGCAAATTAGGTGAAAAAAGTGGATTCTATGAAAAGACGATGGCTGTAGAAATAGGGTTGACTTTCTTGCCAAGTCAAGGAAAGGGAAGTTGGAAGCGAAGGATTCAGTTACCACGTGTCGGATATGACGCGATCAAACAGAGGAGGAGTAGATGTAGCCTGAAGATACTTGAAAAGTTAGAGTTCGAGTATGTCTGATCATCTAATGGACTGATTTATGACCTAACCCCGTCGAGCCTGCAACCGTTATACTCCGCTGTATATACAGTGAACGATGCATAATCCATGCAGACTGATGCATGAAACCGTTGCAGAATTGAATCTAAACTTTGCCAAAAGTCTATTTAGGTACGTAATTCACTGTAAATATTAATTTTTAACATTGTCTTCGTTCTGCTGTGGGATTTGGTAATTAATCAGCGAGACGACACGCTTTTATTGTAAAATACAAATATAACTGAAGTAAGGAGAGGAAGAGAATATACAGATACGTATATACAGGGTGTCCTAAGTTTTCCCAACAAATTGCGATGATTTAACGTTTAGAAAAGAGATATCTCGAAGTGATAATTATCTATATTGATGAAACTTTGGTATATGGTAGTACTACAATAAATATTTCATTTCTTTATCGACAACCGTCTACATTGAAGAAGTGGAAAGAGCCCTGAAATATTTGTTTTAACTCACTTTAAATTACAGAAACTATTAAGATGCTTATGTTCAAGTATATAACGTCTTTTGTTGAAATAAAGGAATAATTAGATATACCAATTTATTTTCCATTAATGATCCTAATTTCGGTGTTCTTTATATAGTCTTATCTGAACATACCAGAAGAGAAAAAATTTGTCACATTCAACTCTGCTTGATCTAGTGTTAAAAGTCTAAGCTTTTAAAAGCTTTATTTTTCGAATTTGTTGCTGCACAATAGAAAATTTGTCAGCTTACGTTATTCATCTAACTCTAATTTTATTCGAGATATTAGACTGTACATGTTTACTATCACCAACTTTGAGGGCGATTTTCACTCCTTCAATATGAACGATTGCTGAATTTATTTTTTAAAACTACTGTACACCAGAGTTTCATCAAAATCGGTGATTATCACTTCGAGATGTTCTCTTGTTAGCCTAAACACGCATAGACCAACGCTGCAATCCCGCAATAGGTGCCTTTTTTAGGTCACCAGCACGATGCTACACTATTTTAGTTAATCTTGAGAAATAAAATGTACTTCCGAATGCAAACGTTCCATTTATCGCCAATCTGTATATTACATATATGTGTGTATATTGTCGTTTGAATTGATATTGCGCAATTTTAACTTGACGTTTAAGCGAAGGGTGGAATTTCAATTTTGATTCGTTCTCAAATAGTTGCGCGAATCGCACGACAAAGGCGGCAAAGACAAATAATAAAATCTTGACAAAGTCGGTGACATACATACTGCCTGATATTTTTCGACGTTTACATTTGCAACGGGAATATTTTCAAGCAGTCCTTTGTATTTTTTATCAAATCATGGGAAGTGAAGTACACTGGCTACGTTCCATTTTTCGCTGGCCATCCTGTGACCCCTAAAGTCGTAAAAGTTTTTCGTTATTCTGCGTACATTATGTCCATTATTTGCTGCGTCCCAATAAAAAGTTTGCGTCGATAAGCAATTTTCCATGATATAACGGCTGTTCCAAACGTTGTACCATTACGAATATGCAAATTTTGATGCTCCGATTTGCAAATGTTTATTTGTTTCAACTAAAATAATTTTTTTCTTCTTTTAATACTGGTTATAGAGAAGTGACTCGTCATTCTTTAAATCTGATTGGAAATGAGACAATTTTTATCCTTTGGATAGTGACGATGTTTGGTCGCATATAAAAATAAATTACAAATGTAAATTCCCTTCAATATGAATGATTAACGAGAATAAAATATGAAGAGAAAAGATATTTAAAAATTTTGAAGAACTAAATGAGAAATGAATGCAGATTAAAAATTGTTATTTAGGTTTATAAAAGTTAATGGTGCCTGTTCGGAATTATTAAATTAGTACAAGTACTTCTGACATTGTTTAGACAATTTTTTAAGGAATACAATTTTTTAGAGACTATTTGGACAATTGTTCCTATATTTATTTTCATTTTTATTTGTTTTCCTTCTTTGAAGATTTTATATTATATAGATGAATTATTAAATCCTTATTTTTCTATTACAGTTGTTGGCCATCAATGGTATTGGTCCTATGAATATCCAGAATTTAATAATTCAGAATTTGATTCTTATATAATTTCTTATGTATTAATTGATCAGTTTCGTTTATTAGATGTTGATAATCGTTGTAATAATTGTTCCTTTTGATATTCCTATTCGCTTAATTGTTACTTCAGCAGATGTTATTCATTCTTGGGCTTTACAGTCTTTAGGAATTAAAATTGATGCTGTTCTTGGTCGTATTAATCATGTTAATTTGTACTCAAGTCGTCCTGGTTTAGTTTTTGGTCAGTGTTCTGAAATTTGTGATATCAATCATAGATTTATGCCTATTGTTTTGGAGAGAACAACCTATAATTTTTTTGTTGATTGAGTTATTAATTAATTAAAAAATATTAAATGTTTCTTAAATGTTAAGTGATTAATTAGAAAGTGGAAATACTATGTGGAAAGAAATCAGTAGTTATTATTTGATGCATCGAAATTTTCGAAAATATATCATCCAGCTTTCTTCAATAAAAGAATTATTATTAGCGTACCGAAAATGAAATAGTAAAAATTACACAGCATCTTATATCGATGTCATTTTGATGCACTCGGTAAAAAATTTGCTGAAAGAAAAATATTTTTAAAATATTACTATTTAAGAAAAAATGTTCAAAGAAGCTAGGCATTTTAGAGCAACGTAAAAAAAAAAAGAAGGGAAGCAGCGAGATTAATAAAACAGTCTGAAAAGTTTAATACATATTAGGGCTTCATAAAAGGCAAAGTTTTATATCTGGCGTTAAGACTATGAAAGATTGTTGTAAGCTTTAAAGTACATGAAAGTTGATAAAACGATTACGGTAGTCTTTTCGTTGTATAATGTACTTACGAGAGAACATCCCCCAGTAGCAATTGTTAATTTTTAACGAAACTTTGCAGTATGATTCTTCTCGGAAAAATATTTAATAAATATATTCCTCTCAGCAGTCGTCGACCGTGAAAGGGTGAGAATCAGCCTCAAAATTGAGGGTGGTGGACATACTTTACTCTATATCTCGAAAAATATTAGTGATAAAGATATGATGTAAATGGAAGAATTTTACAGTTTTAGGCGATATATTTAACTGCGCAAGCAGATTTGAAAAAACTCTGTTTATTTAAATATTGCGTTAAAAAATACCACATTTTCTTGTCAAATTTTCTCGCGCTTATTCGTTTCTGCAAAAAATTTGTACATGTCAATACCAACTGCAAATAAATGAGGTTTGTGTTCACTTTGCGTGTTATTGGAAGGAATTACAAATTTTCATCATTTTTCCAATTCCACTGTATTTTGTGTCGTTACTTATTTTCGAAACGAAATAAAATTAGTACACCAGGTATAAAAATCTCACGATACGGGATGAATAAACAGATTCTTTCCAAATCAGCTTATGCAGTTAAATGTCTCGCCTAAAACTCTAAAATCCCTTCGTTTGTATAATTCTTCTATCGTTAATATTTTTCGAGATATCGAACAAAATGTTTACCACCCTAAATCCCTTCGTGGTTGACGAAAGTTGATAAAAAAGAAATACTCGTCGAATATCATTTTTGAGAGCAACCTTACTGCAGAATTTCCCCAAAATTAGCTGTTGTCACATTAGGATGTTCGCTCGTTACCAGAATAACGCATCAAACTTCTCTTTCGGAACGTATAAAAGGAAGCACAGAATAGTATGAAAAAAGCACACGCGCAGTGTGCTCAGCCGAGAAGATGAGAAGGAAGAAAATTAAAATTATTAAGATTAAAATTCCCTTTCTAAGAATCCTTTTATTTTGCAAAAACTTCTGTACCCGCCGGAGAAGCATAAATTGCCAAGTACAGTGTTTAAAGGGACGTTAGCACCATTTTGCAAAAGAAAAAGAAAAACAACAGCCGGCAGGAAATGAAGTGAAACAACGCAAGGTGGTTAATGAACGTGCAAACTGAAGGGGATGAAAAATGGTGTACGCGCTTTGCATTTCGAATTGAGAACACGAGGAAAACAGACTCAAGGTGATTAATTATAAAGCAAAGTTTCGCTGCGCTAAGGTCGTACAAATCATACTGTTTGAACTTTGACCTTGGCATTCCCGAATCAACATGCTCAGTCACCTTTGAACTTCACATTTAGGTTCTCTGCTGCAACATTTATCGCATTTCGCGGTGCATTTTCAGGAAAGAAAATAATTCACGATGCAACAGAATCCAACAAACCATCATTTCCCGTTCAACCCTCGAGGCTCTCAACGACACCCAGTGGAGCATCTGTATGAAATAAAAAAAAATTCGAATCATCGAACTGTCAATATTTCGTACTCTTCGTAGACGAAGAAACACTGGCGCAAGGGGTGGTCATTTTTCCATGGGGTTACAAGCGGGGGTGAGAAAGTATCAGCGGGACTGAATGATCCCTGAAAGGCGTCGCGACGCGTCGGGGCAAAAGGAACCGCGAAAAGACGCGGCAACGTCGCCGTGCCGGCTGCAGAGCGACGCTGGCGTCGCGGGTCGTTGGTAGGGGGTGGTTCGGCTGGTTGGGGGCAGACCGATCAATATGGCGGCAAGGGAGGGTGTGGCAGAGGCACGAAGGGAAGTTTCAGGGTGGGGTGACCGATAGCGCGAGGGGGCACAGATATGCTCTGTCCACCACGATTCTATCACGCCTCTGCGACCTTGAGCTTTTTCCACCCCTGCGGAGAAAAAGCGGTTTGAACGCGATCATCTCCTCTCCTCCTGGTCGCGTTTCGCGCGCGCCACACAGAATGGATGAGCACGCGTCGCACATGAATGTCTTGCGCGCGACGCGCTTCTCCGACCGCTTTTCCCCGTGTACTGGCCCCTTGTTCGATTTCTGGCTATCTCGCCAGGCACATGTTTATTCAGAGCTGCACAATTCGTCGATTTAGGTTGCCTGGTGTTGCTGTCTCGGCGGATGATGATCGAAGTAAACGGAAAAAGTTCAGCGACGGTGGTTGAAGATTGCTCGTTGAGATGTAGGTTACTGTTGGTGTGTCTAGAATTCGGTCGGGTTAGATCTAGCGTTGTTCCATCGGATTTGTGTTGCTATTCGGAGGCAAATCGATCGTTCGTTTTCTAATCCTTATGGTAATAACTTTTGCACATTTTCACTTGAAATGTTTGATCTTCTCGGTAAGAGATTTTAATTTCCGGCTTGATCGTTGTTATTTCGCGTCTTTCCTGTCCGTGTTTGCTTCGAGTTTAGAATGTTGTTATCGTCCAATTTTAGTAGCCTTCCGATAAAGTAGGCGACAATTTTGGTTATTGATATAAGGGTTAAATGAGACTTCTCGAATGAAATGATTTTCGTATTGCAAGAATCTCATATTTACAAATTTTATGTATTTCTAGGGAAAATTTTTCAGATTTTTCTAAGCAAACTGCTGTACCTATGTATGTGACAAAATAAGATTTGAACGAACAAGTACTAATTTTCATAATTTACATAATATTCGAGAAGGCGTTCAGTTTCGATGTTTTTCCTAATATTTTTCATACTATGCTAATTAATTCGTAATATTTTTGTCGCTTTCCACCAAAGAGACTCGGGGATTTTTGTTGCGGATAACGACAAGTATCAAACGAGTTATTGGTTAGGTGGATGCATTGCGTCTACGGATACATATGTAGGTTCGAGTACAGCTGCAGTACTGGCGCACTCAACCAAACAATGCGGAATCGTCCCGACTACAAATCCTGCTTTGCACGCTCTCATCTCCAACACTCAGGCTAATAAGAACGGCACACTTCTTAATGAGACAACTGCATCAACGTGTACATAGTTTTCTGACGAGATTAACGTAATTACTTGGAATATCAGCGTTTATACAAAATATAATACGTGTAACGTGGTAATTTAAACGTTACATCGCTTCCATTACGAACTCACTCTAATTACAACTTCCTCGTAAATTGTCGATTGCTAAAATCTGTCGAAAGTGAAATTTCCAACGCTGCGTTTAACACTAAACGTACCACGCCCGGTCAAATGACCGGTTTGAAAATTTGATTTAAAACCGTTCGTCTGTTTTCTCCCGTTGTTGTTAAAAATAAAAATGTAAATGTGTCATCTACATATCTAAAGGCGATTTTCTACGTTGTTTCCTCTATTCAATTGACAATCACCTGTATTCCTTTCGGAAAAATATGATTATTTCATATCCGGTCATTTGACCGCCCACGGTAAGAATAGGTATACATAAAGTGTCGGTACGTTTAGTGTTAATGCTCAGTTTATCGCGAATAATTGAAGCAAGCAATAAAACGTGCATCAGACTTATAAATTTCTAACTTCGCTCCTCGTTTGTCAAATTCTGACAAATACGAGCATGAAAACAGCAAATACGGACCAGCTTTATAAATTTCTGATTTCGTTCCTTGTTTCTCAAATTCTGCCAAACACGAATACGAAAACCATAAATGTGCGCTAATTTTATAAATTTTCAGCTTCACTCCTCGTGTCTCGAATTCTACCAAATACGAACACGAAAACGATAAGTATACAGCAGTTTTTATAAATTTCCAATTTCATTCCTGGCGAATTCCACTGCTCGTTTCTCAAATTCTACCGAATACGAAAACAATAAAAGCGCGCTAGTTTATACAAATTTCAGTGTACAATCTGCAATCTTAGTTTGTCAGAAGTTGAAGATATTTGAAAGTCGGGCCGAGAAACGAGCTTCAACTTTAAACTCATAAATTCGTAACAAGTTAAGTTTTTTTTTCAAGTACACAACTTAGACCTGCCGTTATACTTCCGCGGCATCTACATTTCGCCCTTGTATATCTCCGCGGAGATATACGCACCCCTTTCATTTATTTGTGTAAAGTGCTGTTCGAAAGTCCGTACGGCGGCCGTTCCGAGAGAAAGGGAGAGAATTATTTCTTTTCGCGTCTCTGCCTCCGCGAGCGTCCCGCATCTCGTGATAAAAGCGGAACAATATCTACTGGAAGTAGGAAGATTACCAACGGTACGTCATATCGTTCGCAATTCACCCCGTCCGTCGACCTCGAAAGGAGGAAAAAGCTACCTTTTTTTTATCTCCACGGTCTGTTCTCCACCTGACCGTTTACATATTTCGTAGCTCCAGCAGGGGAGAGGATTTTTTCCAACGGACAAGTGTCGTTTCTGCTCACTTTATCAAACCACCTTATCGACTGGCTTCAACGTCGCCTTCTTACGCCTTCGAGCGCCTCGTCTGCCTAAAGAACTCGCCGTATCCTTCTCTCATTGCCACTTTTCTCTCTGCTCGTCTCCTCCTTCTCTCTCGTCCACGCCTTCAGCTTTGCTTTCTCCTCCTCTCTCTGGCTCCTCCCGAGGAGAATCCGATATTTGCGGCCTTTCGCGTTTACATTCGCTCGATCGACCGTGAATATCCTTCTTTTCGCTCGCTGACCCTCCACCACGAGAGCCATTTCGAGAAGCGAAAATTCGAGGGATCGTATGTCATCGACATTTGCGAGTTTCTTTTCCATTTTCCCCACTACGCGTCATGTTGCACGTCGAAAAGACGATACGATGGGAGGACCGTTCTGTGTATACACTTCGCTTCCATGTGCACTACCGCGACCATAACATCGCTGGATTCCACGTGCAAAATGCGAACGCGAAACATTTTAATGCGGGAAACTATTAAACGGCTACGTGTTTGAATATTTATCGCGTGTTTGTTTTGTAGAGCGCGACAACGTGCGTTTCGTGGAAAGTTTCACGCGCGGGAAATATTTTCGTAATTGAAAAATGCGTTTTCCCAATGATTGCCTTTCCAAATTTTGATAGGTAATACAGGCTTGACGAATTCACGCGGCTGAGTACCTGTGTGTCGCGTGTATTAAATATGAGCGTAATTGTCGAGGCTGGATTTAACGTCCGAATTTTCCGAAAGGCAATTTTGTATGACTGAATTTTTGAGCTAATAATTGGTGCATATTTTATGCAGCGTTCGAAATTTATTTTCAAATATTCTTTGAACAGTTTATTGATACTGTGAACAATGATCTAGCCCCTGCTAGTGCAATGTTTTAATTAATTGGTAATTTTAGATTTCTCTGAAATACCTTTTGCGATTAGCTCGATGCAAATTTCTACCATTCGTGATATTTCTGTGGAACTTATTTTCATTCATCCCTTGCAAAGTTCTTTTTAGATCACTCGTTAACATTTCAAAACCCGTATCATCCTTTCTTAAAACTTATATACATTAATTATGTTGAATTTGTTCAATTGAAAATCGTGAAACTAGGTTAAAAAGTGCAATACAGCGTGGAACACATAAAAGAGCAATGGTGGTAGGAGGAAATTTGTATACATAATTTAAATGGTTTCAAATAGGATGGTAGAAAAATTTTGTTCACGAATGCCATTTCTTTTTCAGGGTTACCTATATTTTCTTACATAAATATATATATTTTTTATGCTGTATGGTATAGTTGACATTCATGTATGTACATTTCAATATGCATAATAAAATGACCTTGGACTCTGAAGTTTTAAATCAAACGTGATACCTTCTTTCGTTTTTTGCAATTTTTCTTTCATCTTATTCGCCCTTTGAAACCATTTAAATTACGTATAAAAAGTTTCTCGTACCGCCATAGCTAGAGAAGATAATTAGGTAGCCGGATAATGAAGATAATTACGAATGTATTTGATCTGACGAAAAATAGAAATTCTGATTTATCCCTGTTTTGCATTTGGGTATGTACTTTATGTAAATCGATAAATTTTTCACGAGAGAAATTAACAAAAAGGTTATAATTGTTAGTGTATTATTTAAACAAGTTGACTTTCTTTTTTATTTTACTTGAGAAATACAAATTTCGTGTATTTACCCCTCACCTCTGTCTTTAATAGTTTTCAAGATATTGCACCAACAATGAGTATGATAACTATCCACGATTTCGAGGGCGATCTGTACCTCTTCAACGTGGACGATTGACGATGAAAGAAAAATACGTAAAAAATACATAATTCCGTGAAAATCGATAATTATCGCTTGAGGATGTTCCCTTGTGAGTATTGCGTTTATACATATTTAAATTGGTTATACCATGGGTTATACGGGTGAACCAACAGAATCGCCAAGTTTTGCCAGTAATGGAATGTTAAGATTGAAAATTGAGCTGGTTTATCTAAGGCACGAGGTAGCAGTGACGCGAATCCATGTCGTTTATTTATCGAGCAGATCCATTATGCATCTACGAATAATGCGATTCGCCGAACCGCCGTGCCTGAATTTCACTTCCTGAGGAAAATAAATTGGGGATCAATAATCGACGTTTGCTAATAACTGCAGCATCGCGAACCCTGCGCTCGTTATAAATTTCCTTCCTTTTTGTCAGCTAATATGATTAATTTTGTAATTTGTGGTGGGTTACGATGCTCCGATTCTCGTGAATTTTAGGCTTATTTTGGAATTTATTTATAACCGTTTGATACAGTTTAACGTTGAAACTCGGTAGAAGGTGCTATATAGGTTGAGTTCTAAATTTATTCAGCTTTCGTTGGCGTATGCTTCTCAAGGAATATAGCAGTAGCATTGATTAAAATCAATTTAAGGCATTGGATAACAATAAAATTAAATTATAGAATATTAATAATAAAATTTTAAATACATTATGAAATACACTTTTTTCAAAAAAGTGAGTACATTTGGAAAATACACTTTCTTCAAATAGCAAAGGAAACGTGCAATAAAAATTAAGTAATTCAATGTAGAGAGTCCGGTCGCGCAGCCCACCGGCCAGTAACACATCATAAATTAATAAACAGTCCTTTCCAGCCGTCTTCCTAGCCCCTAACAAATTCCTTCCCTACCGTAAAGCAGTTCAAGTCGCATCCTGGTCATGTTTCCTATCCCTTTCCCCTTTCCAGGTTTTCCCCAAATTGTTTAAACTTTTGCACACCACCTTCACCCTCACGGTCTCCTTCCACCAGTTTCCTAATATCCAATCACACCTCCGCATTTTTCGAGTCCTTCTTTTCCACCACCTTCAACCAATCACGACATACACAGACCTAATGTATACTCACGCACCACCACAAATAAACGAGTTAAAAAATATTCTTACGAAGAGAAACCTCTTATTCACCATCACCACACCAACTACTAGAATTTTGCCCTTCCGGGATTAACACATCGGCAGCGCAACGATACTAACCGAGTTCGAGCTGAAACCAGTCTCGTTCACGAGACGAGCATCGTACATGGAGTAAATATTGCAATTAATAAAATTTAAAATATTATATTTGATATTTTAAATATTATCAAATATTCGATTAAAATTGGTCTAGCAGCTTTCTTACAATAGTTTCAGCACTCTTTCTGATACGACTGATTCGAGAAAAAATGCATTTAGAGATTTCACCTGATGCTAACTACACTTTCACTTCCTTCTCACTAAAAGGCTAGGTTCCCAATTTTCTTAGGTCCCAAATTTCCCAATTTTTCAAAATCTTACCGCAAAATTTTGCAAAAATCTACCACAGCCGCACTTCCAAATGCAACTATTTCTGAAAAATTGTATTCTACATTAGCTAAGAGTTAAACATACGAAGTTACACGAGCATAACGTCTTACAAAAATTGATCAATCGATTCCACCAGTCCACATTCGAACATCGACGAATGAAACAGCTCGATACTCGTTGTTAAACGAAAGAAGATTTTTCACATTGATTACCGCGCTTAAACGAACATCATTCCCGCTATCGAGAATGCACTTTACCAACTTTACGAACAGGAGTACGCAGAATTATGAGAAAGGACTCTTCATTTCTCGTGAAAGGGAGTAGGAAGTAAAGGGATCAAGAACTCGGTGTTCGACTTTCCTTCGCTGACACGAGGATCTAGATTTCGATGAAGAATAGCCGGAGGAAACGAAGAGGAAAAAAGGATGAGTCGCACTCGAAGAACTTTCGTCTCTAAAATCCTGCCCGGCAAATGTATCAAATCCCTTTCTCTCCGGGGGGCAACCCATTTCTCCTGCGCTATCTTTGATCTTAGGACGCAGCTATCTATTTTGTTTGAACGGACAGTTGTGTTACTGTCGCGCACATCTTTCATTTCCTTCCGCTACTGTCTTACAAAAGCGGGTTTGTGCAAGCTGAAAACTAAGTTGAAACCCTCGCGGCACGCTGTGTTTCGTTATTGCAATTGATGCTACTGGGTCGTTCCACGAGTTCCTGACGAATTTCATAATTTAGATTGATACTTTCAACAAATCTTTAAATTTCATTTAAAGAAAAGGAATTTAAGCGCCTTGTCGTTCCACAGTATTTTCCTGTTTCTTTTTCCTCTTTTTGGTAGGGCTATTGTGTCGTTGCTACAGAATTTCCTTGGGTTTTCGTTCAAATATCTTTATATTAACGGCGGGTTTAAGCTGTTCATTTTGAAAAAATGTAATTCCACTGAAATTAAATATTTTTGAAGATCTAAAAGAAGATTTACCATAAAAATCTGAAGCTCTAAGAGATAGAAAGACGCAAATGTATCTCCCCGATCCAAACTTAGTTTACACTTACTATTATACTGGGATTAATTCGCTACAGTTTCCCAAAACCGGGAACTTTTGCGATGACATAGTACCTCTCAGAAAATGAAAAATAATTATAAATATCGAAAATTTGCTGCTAGTAAACGAAGCAAGTTAAACACGTTTGAATTCGAAGTAACAACATAGATTGTGTGCCGAAAATACGAAAATATTTTACCTGCTTTTTCTTAAGTGGTATAAGTCCAATTTTGAAGAAAACGAGTTAAGGCTTCCACTAAACACGCATATCTTCTTTTCATATTTATAATAAAAAGAGTCAATACACTGCAATATCCTCGTGAACTCATCGAAAGAAGTTTAACTGTTAAATGTTATTGCATAAATGCTCTTCTTTAAAAGTCGTGCAAATCTATTTGTAGCTTTACAAGACCTTGCTTTTCTTTAACAATATTAATAATTATTATCACACTATGAAATTTAAGATGTTTGCAATTTTAAGAACTTAGAAGAAATTACTAACGTTTGCCAATATTTTTGAATTAATTCAAACGCAAACTCTTAAATATCTCAATACAAGAATAACTGGACCGATACCACTGTTCACACTTATCGCACACCTTCAAATGATCAACACGTGTCTTCCAAAAAATTCTATCTCTTTAGTTTGGATCTGTTTTGTAGAACGCAGAAGTGTGCAATACGTACGCATAAAACACGAAAGAAATGAAGAGAAGGAGCAAGCTTAGGGTGAAATATGCGCGAAGAATTCTACGAGGTGAATTTTCCGATTTCACTGGAGCTTTCGATCCTTCCCCTCTTTGCTATACAGCCTAGCTTCTTTACGCGCTTTAAACTTCCTCACACAGGACTTCACTCATGGTTGAAATGATAGCGGTTCATTCGGACCTTGAAACGAATTCTCTCAATCATGAAAGCCTCGTATCCTTTCATCAGAAACGAACTCATATTCCTTTCATCGATCTCCGGAGAGCGCAGCCTCTTCCCAATATTCTCCTATCGCTCTATTCAAACCGATATTTTCCTCCGCGATTTTCGATTATTAATTGTTCGAAGGTCCGCCGTTTGTTTCCAATCCTCTTTGCCTCCGCGATTCTACGTCACAAAGATTCGTCGATCCAAGGATCGAAGTGGTCAGCTTTTTATTTCATCCTTAATGCAAAGGTACGAACGAAGAGTAATTAAGCTTAAATCTTTTCCGACTTCTCTTCTTATTTTTCGCGACTTGTCGCGTACGTTTACAGTCGACGTGCCTATTTTCAAAAAATGTTCGGAAGTTTGCCATTTCGAGAGGTGGATATCGTGCAATTCTTTTCCCCGGAGTTGTAAATAACGTGTGTACGCGTAGGAAGATCTCGTAACGTTTTAATGCTGCCTTGGAATTTGCTCGTGCTTTTGGTCTTCAAAGTCGGCGCGGAATCAGAACTCAAATATATGCATTCGTTCGGTCAGAAAGCACGTAGTTTTGGCATACACTAGAGAAGAAGAATATGTAATTTTGTGTAAGTAGCGACTTTGGATGAAAATTTCTGCTGCTGCATCGCGTTTCTGCTTCGAAATCGTTGAATACGTATGTGTTTTAACCATTTTCTGGTAACTATCGGAAACGATGAAGAAAAGTGGAGCAAAATATTGAGTCTATTATCTCTACTGTATTTCTTGATGCTTCGTAGGTTCGTGTAATTTAATTGAAATTAGTAATCCAATTGGAAAGTGTCCTAATACTTATGAACAGCAATGCACACAGAAAATACTATTAATTAATAAATATACCATTACCAGTCGAAACAAGCTTTACCATAAACAGCAAATTGTTCCTGCGTTACAAGCTCGTGAAGAACACGAAGAATAAAAATCGAGCTTAATTGATCTCAATTAAACGAAGTAGTACTCTCTCCAAACTTCTTATAACTGCTGCGAACATTAACAAATTTCTTACTTCAAACTAGTATTTAAAATAAGAAAAAAATCTCCAGCCTAGTATCACAATCTCAACTGATTCAAGTTTTCGTTGCACTTTTCCAACCAAACAGACTCGACGATTACACCGCTAATAATACAGTTAGCTCGCCTCTATTGAACATTTGACACTTAATTTATTGTCATCTATCAGAGTGCACGCGATTCACCGCCGCTATCCGTGATATTTCTTTATCTGGTTTCGGGTGCAAGGACATCGGGGCAGGTAGAGAAGGATGAATTGAACTCAGGCCGGGCATTCAAGACTAACAAAGGGCGTGCTGTCTCGACAGGACGCGAAAATAATCGGACGCGCTTTGTCGACAGGCTTCAGGAGACAATGACAACGGCAATGGAGGACCGAGGATGCCCTCCGTTACGTTGTCCGCGACAACGCTGAAAGACGCTGTCGCAAAAGCGTTCCTGCACGTTTCTATATATATAGAGAGAGAGAGGTTGTCACGAACAAACGAGCGGGGTTATCTTGCACGAGAATTGTCTGTGGCTTGGCAGGATTTTTCCGAATCTCTTCTATTTTTCAACGTGTCGGTAATTCCTCGAAACAGGCCCCCCTAAGACCAACGCGATGTTTCCATCGCGGCTATAGTTATTACGGTAGAATCACGGCCAATTTGTTGACGCGACGTACTTAACGATCCTTGAAATTGCTTCTATCAGTCGACAGAATTCTAACAATTTTTATGGGGATTTCCTGCTGTTTTCTTGGTCCGCGATTGGAGGATTTGGTGGTCTCTGTGATCGAAGGTGAGCTGGTGTGATTTAACACTTTGCACTCGAGTGTGGACTGAGAAGAGTTGTTTACCATTTGGTAAATTATTAGTCGAGGCTCTTTTAAAGCTAATAATTTACAGAAAAACAGGTCTATAGGTCTCCCATAAATGTCTCGGCGGCGAAATAGTTTGAAGGAACATCCTAATGCAATGTATTGTAATTAAAGTATGTATGATTTATTTCTATGTTAGGTCTGAAAAATTTCGTCGATTTTTTACAAAATACCAAACGTCAATTTTGAAGGCAATAAATATTAATTTTAAGATTTGCTAAATACCAAACGTCAATTTTGAAGGCAATAAATATTAATTTTAAGATTTGCTGCTTTCCTGTAGCAAAAAGATCTTCGAGTGCAAAGGATTGAAGTAGAATATATTCGATAGAAAATAAAACTGTAGAGCTACATTTAATAGAATTCCACGGAAGTCTAAGATATTGTCTTCCAAAACCATACAATCTCTATTGTATTTTCCACACTGACTCTTCCACTCTGACCTAATTCACGCAACTCTCGTTCCAGACCAAACCCACACAGAAATTCTATCACTCCGACATAATTGTTCCAGTGTTGAAAAAGGAACTGCTCTATGATTTATGAAGAACGACAAAATTTTAGCTGAAAAGAGATTGTGATTGTTAAAGAACGTTATGGGTATGCAGTGATTGTATCATTTTGATTGTTTCTATCTAGTGGAGGCAAAATAGGAACATCTTGTATTGTCTGGTATTTTTTTTAATTAATGATAAGTCATTCTTAAAATAAATAGACAGTAAAAATGAATATTCCAGTCAGTATAAATAATTAATTTGTTAAATCGCATTTTGTCAGTACAATTGTGTTTATTTGGTTGGTATTAATTTGTTTCTTCCTCGATAAAATTTAAAGTTTTGGTTAGGTTGGGATATTTTATTTTACGCACTGACCATCTATTTGAAATAGTGAACAAATTTTATTTTTACTGGTATTTTAATGGAAATACCGACTACTTTACCGACGTACTAATATTTTATTTAAAATTTTAAATACTGACCATTTGTATAAATGACTGACTAAAATTTGGTTTAAATACTGACCCAATAAATAGCAGCCTTAGATAAAGTATGCTTAAGTTTACCGTAAAGTTGCTTTTAATTCATTTTCGTATTTCTTCTTATTGAAAGATAACTGTTTATCCGTTGCGAATCTATAAGGACCTGTCTAAGAGGATACAGAAAAATCTATCGTACTGGAATCATGGTATACAAGTTCAGGCTTAATAATTAGCATAACAGAAGTTGAGTAAGATAGTTAAAAGCTGTTGCTAACGTAAATGCAAGGCTGGCACGATGCTTCATTATGCACAGGGGAAACATTATTGCCGGAAATTTTGATGACAATGTCTTCCAGAAAGTACTTCAACAAATTAGCTTTCTTAGTTAGATGTTTTCCGTTGAGATTAATAAGGATCAACAATTAACTTCCTACGGCAGATTAGACAACTTGGGCAGAGTTTGGAGGTTTATTAAGAGAAATATATTATCATTCTGTTCTATTCCTCTCGAAAGGAAAATAGTTCCTTAATTTAATCTCTCTTAATTAGTGAAATCGCTAAATTAGAAGTGTCACGTGTTTCATAGATATAAATGTGCTTTGAAAATTGTTCATATGAGACATTCTCAAAGTATTATTTCAAATATTCAATATTATTGATCGTGTAAATATCAGCAAAATATTATTTTAATCATTCAGCGTTATCATCATATATTACGTTATTTTAAAACATTACTTAAATATTTAACCCTTTCGCTGACGTATATAGCGGTAACTTACGAAGTTTACTTCGTAGAACTTTATTTTAACGAAGTAGGATTGTTCACACGGTGATACGAATCAAATTTTATAAACAAAATTATTTTATTTACGCTTACACGTTAAATTAAATTGGGTGATCAGTGGGTGATCAAATTTTATCCATAATTTTATTAGACCGTCAAAGGGTTAAGTATTCCCACAGTACACCATCATAACAAGAAAGTATTTATATGTCGGAAAGGAAGGGTTTCTCGATCTCTTTTCATACCATCCTTTTTCATCCTTAGAAAGGGTAGAATACGATACCAAAGTTTGGTCACCTATTTCGGTGTCACCCTCTATAAACTGACAAAAGTGTCATCAAAAGTGTCACTCCGTACAGTCGTACTATGCGACTGTTTCTCAAATGGAATCACAGCGAAAGGGTTAAGCATCGCCTCTTGTAACACGAATCTCCGTATTCAAGGTTAAGTAGCTCACACTTGCGCGCGTGCGAGACAGAAAGTGAGCCGAACGGGACCGTTCTTCCCTTTGCGAGGAGTTATTTGCCTGCCGTTGGACGAACTCGATTATCCATGCTTAGATAGTCGTTCGAGGAGGACCTTTAAGGGGCATAAAACGGTATTACTTTCCGGAAAATCTGCGATGGAGCGAACGAAACCAAGTAGAAAGGGAGAGACGTAGTCGTTGAAATGGGCTGGCTCTCCGCGGCTGGTAAACGGAGCAGGGACAGAAAGAGGGCGGGATGAAAGTAATTTCCGGACTGAAAGAAGCCGACTTCACGGTAAAAACATAATCAGGGGGATGGTTATAAGTTTCTGCCGCGATAACGCGCGCGAGAGAGAGAGAGAGGGAGGAAAGAGGAGAACGGAAGAATGATGAAGAAGATGGTCTCTGGTGACGAAGATACGCGGAATAGAAGGAGAGAGCCGGTGTAATGTGGCCCCTGAAGAGAGAGAAGAGAAAAAAGAAAGAAAGGCGGAGGATAGCTTATCGAGTCGAGCGTTTTCATCGAAGCACCAGAATACGATCTGCTCGGTACCCGGATTTAAAGAATACGAAAAGTTTAAGTCGCTCGCGTGTTGCGCTACCCAGAGCCCTGAAACAGGATTGCCCCGTGTCTACTGCCAAGTTATAAAATCTTTTTACGGACCGGCTTGTTTCTTTCGTTTAGCTAGATTGGATTCAATCCGGTTGACGCGTTCCGTCTGCGTTTACCACCACTTCTGCTCAAACCACCGAGCCAACTAAACGAGGAACTGCGTTTCGTATAATTGCCCCGAGGAGAGGCGCTTTGACAGATGGAGAGCAACAGGAATTTATCTTTTTACAATAATTTCCGCTTGATAGAAGAACGAAATAGCTCTGATACCGTAATTTGGCAAATGATGGCTTGCAATTGTGATTTTTCGAAGACACGTACATTTCAAATTATTCTTTAGAATTCTCCGGAATTATTGTTTAGATAGTAGAATTTAAATGATATCGCTTATCACTGTATAGGGTGGATTAACCCTTTCGCTACGGCAGATTTTAACGCGTAACGTGTTGCATTGCAAAATTTGTTATTTTGGTCGATTTCTATTAAAATTAGGTTTATTAAATTAAGGTGGAAGTGTGCGAAGGATAAAATTATGTATTAAATTAAGATAGAAAGGGTTCCGACAGTGTAGTGCGAGCATATTTTCAAAACGCCAACGAAATTAACGTATTTCACTCAAATTGTATTCCAGAGATCTGGTTTCGATTGTCTGCAAAAATGGTCAAGCAGTGCTCTAATATTTATCTAGAATTTTCGTATCGCAGATTTTACTAAAATAGAGCTGTGACGAAGTAAATTTATCAAAGTAAACGCCTGCTTCGATGAATTTAATAAACTTTCGCCCAAACGGTTCTCTGCAAATGTGGAAAAGTGTGTAAAAGTAAGGAGAACGCGTGATATTAGACGTTTAAAAATGGCACAATTCGCCTGAAAGTATCGAAAGCAGGTGTCTAAGGGAAAGGTGTATCACTCCTACGACTTGTCTGCGTGTTCATTTTGATTTCATTAAAACGAAGCGGACGTGTTCTCTGTTACAAGCAACGATCGATCGTGCAAAAGTTGCACTAAAGGAAGAACTGAAACGCAGCCTCTGGGATTAAACAGATCGAAGGCTTATCGCACGTTCTTTCAAGAGAGTTGGAGAAGAGTTACTGCTTCAAAAAGTAGTTTGCATCTAAATCCATCCTTCTGAAAGTATTTGTGCTGTAAGAATGGAATCCCTTGCTGACACAGGAGTTTCTGCTAAATGAAGAATGAACGTCAAGTTTTTTCAAAGGGATGACAAATCTCGTTGAAAGTCCTTTTCCTTATTTTCTCTTCTTTCTCTTTCCC
>NW_017100410.1:192679-211122 GCF_001263275.1 Habropoda laboriosa
ATTGTTTCGATATAAATATCTAATTAATTCCTTTGACAAATCGATTTCTTAAATTAACAACAGCATTTCGAATTTTAAATAGGATATTTCTGTAGCAAGTTGGAGGTAGTGTAATAAAATTTAAAGGCAAGTTAAGAAATTTTTAAATTAAAACTTTTAAATTAAAAAATTACAGTTGCTGCAAAATTTAATGCTACTTAACTTAAATAGTTGACGTTAGTAGGGACAAGAAATGTACGATACATATTGTAGGAATTTCTCGTCGAAAATTTTCTTCATTAATTTAAATAAAAATTAATTATACTCTCTCGGTGTACTCTCTTGTAAACTCTCGTTTAAAAGACAAACTCTGAATACTTCGGGTACTTTCAGAGGGTATAGTATTCGTGAAACTGAATAGAAAATAGTTAGTACACATAGTTAGAAAAATCTATATTGCCGAAGATAGAGGCGTTTTTCAATTTTAATAACATTGGTAATAATTGGCTTTCTTCACTGAAGAATTTGAAGATCAACTTTATCTTACAAGTCGCGTAATGAATGCTAAAAAGTTGTTTCAATTTTTCTAAACCAACAAGACAGCTGCAAAATTTGTTATTTTGATTGTATCGTTTCATAATTCGGTTTATTGAATTAAGGTGAAAGTGCGTAAAGGATAAAATTAAGTATTAAATTAAGGTGGAAGTGCATCAAAAGGCTCCAACACTGTAGTGCGAGTAAATTTTCAAAACGTATATAGACGCCAATAGTAATGAAATGGTTAAGGAGAATTATGTTTCGAAGATATGTAGGGAACATGCACACAAGGATCTTTCCTCCACTCCATTTTAATGTACGTGACATCACTAGCCCGAGACTTCGCCCTCAGCTTTGCCCGCGGGCATCGACGTTGCCCTTGCATGCCCGCAGGCATCGACGTTGCCCTTGCCTGCCCGCGGGCATCGAAGTTGCCCTTGCCTGCCCGCGGGAAGGCTTGCTGAACAACACTGTAGTCTAAGGCATGGGTCTCCTAGGTAGCCTTATTTTAGGAGATAACGAAACGCATCACTCTTTTCTTTTCCACCTACCCTCTTTCTATTCATTTCCTCCTATAACCAATTGTCGTAACTTATTACAAACGCTCGTAGCAACGTGTTTCCATTGCACTAAATGTATGTAGTATCGGGGCCTCCATACCCAAAAATAGGAAACCGACACGGGGGGATAGCGCGGGAGTGATTGACGTAGCGCGCAAAGCCTCGGCTTGTTAAGCCAAAGGTCCCGGGTTCGATTCCCGGTTGGGGTCTATCAGAATATTTTTCCGTCGGTTCCTACATATGTTTTTCTTTACAGTTTTCTAGTATCGAAATTTACACTTTACTGGACGCAAACATATTCATGTTTACTTTATACAGTCGTTAGAATAAAATCATTTAATTTAGTGGCAAACTATGTAAAACGCAACGGAGACACAACAGAAATGTATTTCAGTCAGCTATCGATTGAAAAACAGGTGAAGCTCGACGGCACATAGTTCAAATATAACGTCCGACTATTTCGAATTCGTTACTCTTTTCTATCTCATGTTACAATAATTCAAACAGCAAGTTTGGGCCGAATCAATTCATCGTCTTGTTCGTTTGAACTTCTTAATTGGTGCAAGCACTTTCACTATTCTACGTGTCTATATGTAGATACATTAGTCACGCGAATTAGAACGTGGCCGGATGATAGACATCACGCCAATTGAATTTCATTTGAAATTTGATTTGAATATTATTTCAGAGAGAAGTAATAGGTCGGTCGATGGATTTCGGCTAAGTGAAATCGTGTTACCGTAACTGTAATCGAACCATGTGTATCAAACTTAATTAATTGCAGAGCCAAGAATACAAATCATTTCTGAATCAAATCGCGGTGTAAACTTATGCTGTGATTTCTTAAGTGATTTCTCGATTTAACGTGTTCGAATTTTTACCCTTTCTCCTCCAAAATTTGGTGTATTAAATTTAAAGAGATGTTGATAATATACAGAGTGGCAGAGTAATTCGTAACGCAATTAAAGACGTCATAACTTTTCTATTTTTTAATATTTCTCCATTTTATTTGTCCTTTCTTCCTTTAGAAAACTTCGATCGTTCGAATGACATCTATTCCCGCTCTTAATAGAAAAAACTTCAACGCATAAAAGTTTAGTTTTACAAACAAAATTCTCGTCATTTTAATCACAGCAAGCGCAAATACTTTACGACTATACGTCGTTCGTTCCGAATAGCCGATACCATTCGTGGAAGCACAATAAACCGAATAGCTAATTTCGCGTTTACGATTTTTTGAATATTGACGTCGACATTCAAAGACACCGATATTAGGTTTCTTCGGTCTATTCTTCGTGAACAGAAACACATCTATCAAACGGCAAAATAGGTACGACACGCGCGTTGCGGCCTTCGAATTTCTGGCTGTCAAGCTCAGGTACGCTCGTATTTGACTGCTCGTATTTGACTGCGCCATCCAGGCGCATCGATGCTGCACCAGGCCATTTGCATTGCTGAGTATTGCTGCCAGTATGAATGCGATGCGTCGTCGGCTCAGAGCCTGTTTGCAGCCATAAATGATCGGCCTGCTGATCCGTTATCTTCAGCCCTACAGGCTTGTACGGATCATCGCTTCCGCCTTGATTCTTCGATTGATTTGGTACGAACCGTTGAAAATATTGTAACGTAGGTTTGATAGGGTGAACGTTAAGAAATATTAGGTCGTTGACTGAGTGTTCTGTGGATTTTTTGCCTTGAAGTATTTATTAACTCTTTGAGTTGGGGATATTTTTTTCGCTGCGACAGATTTTAGTAGATAACGCGCGTGGCAGATCCAGATTTTCCGTAATTTTGGCCGTATCGTTTTGAAATTTGTTTTATTCAATTAAGGTGAAAGAGTGCAGAGGGTAGAATTAAGGCTTAAATTAATATGGACGTGGGCCAAAATGCTCCAACAACACAGTGCAAATAAAATTTTTAAAGCGCCTATGGGCGCCAATAGCAGTGAAAGGGTTAAGGGAAATGGAAAGAAAAAGAAGAGATAAAGAGAGGAAGTAGAAAGGTAGAGAGTGTGTGAGAATGAGAGAGAAATGAAATATATCTTGTTTTATATTTTTAACCTACTCGTTTTCACGGCTGCGAGGCTGAAAATAAATGAATTCTACTGTATTAATCCTTTGCGGTGGTATCTAGCTCAGACATGGTCGTTGAGTTAAGTTGGAATTAATTTTCATGGAACAAACACTAACAATATAATGTAAAATTATAAATACAAAATTTATAATTTTTTTCCAATATTTTCGCATATGTTTAACACAATATTACATGGTTTTATTTGATATAAAAATTATATTTCACATTTTTCCATCGTGTGATATAAGTGCTTCGGTGGCTGAGAGCAGGGTTGAAATAATACTGTTACAATTTTTCTCTCAATTGCAACAATGACCGCCAACTTCTCCAACTTCTTTGGCAAAAGTTGGATTCCACGGTGAAAAAATGCAGGTTTCTCAATTTCTCACTTCATCCAGATTTCTAAAGTGCTGTCCTTTTAGGCTGTGCTGCATCTAACGAAACAGGCGATAATTTGAAGGCGAGAAGCCTTTAATTATTTAGAAATATTTAAATTTGATTTGTTTGGTAAAGATGTTTTTCCTCTTCAAAATGCCATTTCTATAATATTTACAATTTTTAAAAAATCCTACGCTATGTTGTAGGTAATACATTATTATTTATCCATCAAGAAGAATTTTTTATTTCAAACATTCTAATCCTAATCCAATCGATCTCCTGACAGAAGAGGTTTCGCAATTGGCTTTCTAACATTTTGTCTTTCTAAATATTGGAGAAAAATTCTGAAAGTTACATTTATATCCTCGGAGAAAATTGAAACTCTTCGTTAAACAGTCACCTATGAAAAAAATTCCCAAACTTTGCCTATATTTTACACCTCAGAGTGGTATATCCTCTTAAACATACTCGCCAAGAATGAAATATCTGTGACATTTATAAAACTTCATACTGCTTCGTGCAATAATACTTGATGTAAATACCGGTATTAATTTCGCGATTAAAATTTTTGTCAAATCCGCTGGTTTGCTGGTTTCCAATCAGCCTTGAAAATTATGCCAACAACTGTTCCGCGCCGCGCGTAATGCAATTAAATCATCATAGCTTAATCGATATTTAACATCATGCACTGAACCACGAAAATGTATGGCCTAGTGCTGTCTCTAAACAATGTTTAATAACACTATATACATATACGTTTTGCATTGCAATATCAGGTCTGCTGTAAACGTGACCCACTCGAAGGCATTCGTTATAATTAGCGTCACGAGCACGCTCTGCCGTCCACAAACCGCAGGATGGAATTATCCGAATGTCTCAGCCAGAATTACACACGCGTTGTTGTACAATCTTGCTTGCATTACACCATAGATCATTTGCACGGCCACGGTAGTCGCCTCTTCTTTCGCCGGGAACGTTTATTCTTCACTTTGTTGTCCAACATCACCGTTATAGTTGGACAGTCGTTTGCATGTCGCGTTGTAATAGTAAAATATGTGCTGCACGATATTTTTCGTATTAAATAAACAGAAATGCAATTAATTTCGAGAAAATTGCAAATTTTCGTTAAGAGGTTAGGTTAGCTTCGTCTGCTTGAAAAGTATCGCTTCTTTGAGAATCTATTTTGAATTAATAGTAACCATTTTTTTTTTTTTTAATGGTAGGTGCATATTATGAACAATATATAGAAATTCTTTTTCAGTTATTTCTTTTAAAGAAAATTTTGAAATCGAGAGTACACTGCTAGGACGTCCATTATTTTTTGTAGAAAGTATTACACGATTTTTAAATATTATTTCTTCGTTAAAGTTATTAGTAAAAATATACATATGTACTTGTTCTACTTTGAGGTTCTAAAATGAGTAATTTTTTTCAGGATTTTAATAATTTTGTAGTGACTTTTGTGTGTCGAATAATTTTGTATGGAACTCGTAATGACTATTAGGCTTGCTTCTCATTCGGTAAGTAGATTTTAGTAGTTTTCAGTAGACGTGTGTAAAATTCGGTAGATTTTAGTAACTCTCCGTAGGTATTAAGAGATTTCAATAGATATTAATAGAATATAGGAGATTTTAATAGAATTCAGCAAGTATCGGTAGAGTTTGGTAGATTTTAGTAGACGTCTGTAAAATTTAGTAAATTTCAATAGATTTTAATAGAATTCAGGGTATGTATTAAGGGATCGCATTAGATATTAATAGAATGCTGTAGATTTTCACAGAGTTCCGCAAGTATCAGCAGATTTTTGTAGATCTCAGTAGACTTTAGTAGCTTCAATAATTAGAGGCTTTACATTCAGTAAGTGTGCTAATACTTAAGACCGGAAGTGCACCTCAAACAAAATTTACTGATGGAATATTAAATGAAACTAAAGTGTCCGACGTCTGACTTCAGATTTTTTTGTTTAATTGTAAAATAACAAAATGGCGGCATTATTTAGCGAACGTGTACCCAGTTTTTTTATTTGCAACTCTAATAAAAACCTACTCAAGACGTAATTCTTATCCTATATAAATATGTACTCTAGTGACACATAAAAGATGATTATTATGACATATAGCTTAATAACATTTTATATACATTTCGGCTCGAAAAATATTCCTGACATTTACACCTATTTAGAATAAATATTTTTTCTTCAATTATGGTGTACTTAAAAGTCCCACATATCCTTTCTTCTGTTTACGCTTAATACTCCAACTCTCACACTTTCCTTCCTCCTTTCAACGAAAATTATTTACCCTTTCACCCTCGCACAAATAAAAAAAGAGAACAAAAATTTCCTAGCGCGTTAATTGAAGAGAAAAATCAGCGTTCACCTCGGCAAGTGATTCGTTAAATCGTAAAGGTATTAATCCGTGGCATGCAATCGCCGCGTTTATGCGAGGGGCAGGATTGCAGTTGAAACGAAGGTTGTTGTTGCACAGAGGATAATAACGTGCAGTCCTAATGGATGCTCGCGCGCAGTAACTATGTGCACTAAGCTCGCATTCTACATATTTAGCCCGCAAGTTGTCGCGTTGCGGGACGTGTTGGAGATAAGTTGACGCGTAGTTATCCGGCGGCATGTTTAAAAGTGAATACATAGAAATATATCGCACGTCTCCTGTTCTGTAAGACTGGCTGCATGCGCGCTCTCATCCTCGGATACATTATGCATGACTACGAGTGTGTACGTGCGGTCGAGCATCCCGACCGACGTCACGATAAATTGCAAACCTTGGACCTTTCGATGTCTGTCCGGCAAAAACAGAATTACCCTTTCGCCCCGTTTCGACGTTCGACCGCGGAACCGAGCGTAATGAATAGCCAATTCGTTACGTATTTTTCACAATCACCGTCAACTTGTGGCTTCGATCTTACGATTTACCTACAATTCCCACCAAAACTACTCTCGACAGTGCAACGACGTGCGTTAGTTAAAGATTGCGCGAAAAACAGCGCGTTTGCTTTCGTTATCGCGAAAAGTGTCAAAGTTCGTTTTTCATCGCGAAAAGTAGCACATTTGAATGATTGACTATCAAAACCAGCATATTTCTCCTTTCGCTATGAAAAGTAACACGTTCGAGTGATTTGCCACGGAATGTGCCGGTTGTAGCGACGAAAAGATGCACATTTGAATGTTTGGCTACGAAAAAAGCGTGTTTAACTTAAGATTTGTTTTTTTTTTTTTTTGGACCATGCAAGTCAGATATGATCGAATTTGGTCCAGTCAGAATTTTGTCCTGAACTGATCGTAATATACAGCGTTCCCCGCTTAATTGACGCAGGCTCGAGTCCGCGTCGCGACTGTTATCGAGGGAGATAGGTATTCTGAGAATCATCTGCTGTTATTTCTCTTCAGAGAGCTTCATCTCTCCGCGTTGTTGTGAAATAAAAATTCAAGACACTCGCACCTTTCGTTCTATCCTGCAGCAATTAAGCGACAGTGACAGGGACAACTGCGCATTCTCTTGTCGCTGGTTTCTCTGTTCTACTCATTAGCAACTCTTTTGTCACAGAGGAACCGAGAGAGAGAGGAAAGTCGAAATAGGATTATGCTATTCCATTTCCGAGCAGGCAACATAGTTGACGTTATATGAAAACGAGTGTTAGTTTCATTTCTTTTTTATCATCTCCTCTCTCTCTCTCTCCCCTTCATTTTTTCTTTTACGGAAATGAAGTTTACCTTTCTATTGTTCGTTTCTTTAACCGTTTGAGTGCCAAGCGGCGCGATCGCGCTTCTTCTATTCCTGTCCTAAAAGCGGCAGCGCTCTAGGCTGCGAAGCTCATAATCACAGAGGGGTCGATTTCTTTCGATGCACGACTTTACGGTTACCCTTGAGTCTTAAGTAAAAAAAGATAAAATTAATATTAGTATTTATTACATGTAAGCTGAAAACAGCGCAATCGCGCTCTTTGGCATTTTTGGACACGGAATATGACGAGCGCTATCGCGCCGCTTGGCAATTTTCGATCGGGAAATAAGAAAGGCTCGTGGCACTCAAACGGTTAAACTGGTTTGAATTAAAACAAATACCGTGCTATTTTATTCGTAGCTTTCTCTCTAAGTCCTCTTTAACCGGACTCGTTCTATTTTATGGATTGATAAACAACGAAGAATTTTTTGCACGATGTTCTCACGGGATATTAATAGTACTTGCAAAGAAGATTAAAACAGGAGAACGTTGCGAAGAGATTTATCGCTCGCTAGATTATATTCTCTTTGAACCCGGGGAAAATTAATTTCCCTATTGTTACATGCTGGACGGAATTAAAGTTATGACAAATTTCCTGCCCATTTTTGTACGGGGATTTCATGAATTAATTGGAGGAAAGTATTTCTGCGACAACGTAGCAAATTTTACCGATACTGAAAGGGTGTCTAATGTAAACGGTAAAATTTTCAACTCGAAGTATTGTTTAATTCTTTTACTTTGAAACGTTAAGAAAGCAATTAATTTTTAACCTGATTCGATGTTTGATAATATTTAAACTGAAATTGTTTCTAAAATACCTTGGTATAAGTGATTTACGAAAGGAACTATTTATAAGACGAATTCGAACAAAAATTTTACACGAATATGTAGCAAAAAATTCCAAATTTTACTTGTTTCAATTTAATATTATTTTATTGGGAAATACATTCGTCGCATATTTCTAAGATATTTTGTAACAATATTGCCGATGAGTGTATTATATTATAATCTTCTCAACGCTTTAAATTAGAGGAATATTCTCAATATTTGAACAATATTTGATTGTTCAGCAACTTTGGATGAAAATGAGTAGAAGTACTCGCTCTTAATCCTACTTTATGTATATCGAATAAATATTTGGAACCGTAACGAATAACAACATTTTGGCGTGCGCATGGATAAAGTTTCGACGTTAGATGCTGGATAAGGACTGTTTTCTGTAGAAGATCTGCTTTCTGTGGAAGTTACATGTTCAGTTTCATTATTGTCTCATGCAGTTCTGGTTGCCTCGTGTACACTACTGTTCAGAAATATTAGGACGCTTAGTGAACGTGAAGTGTACTCTGTTGAATCTACCGAACTCTGCTGGGACCCACCAGAATCTACTGAAATCTACTAAAATTCACAATAATCTACTGAAGTCTGCTGCATTCTATTAAAATCTGCTGAATTCTGTTAAAATCTACCGTATTCCATTAATATCTGTTGAAATCTTTTGAAACTTACGGAAATCTACTAAAATCATCTGAAATCTAGTAAAATTTACTTGCTAATTGTGAACTAATTACAAAAGTCATTTTTGACACTGAAAAGTTCTGCTGAATTCTATTGAAAATCTACCGTGTTCTGTTAATGTCTATTGAAACCTTTCGAAACCTACTGAAATCAACTATTCAAGAATCTAGCAAAAGTCCTTCGTACTTAGCCCGCGAACGTTTCGATCCACCCTCGTATCTTCGAATTCTCCCGCACAGCTTATACGCTCTAATTTAGCTATCAAACTGACGAACGTAACCCAGTTTCGCTTGTACCAAAACCACACAATATTACCTCCTTTTCTCCCCCCATCCGCGCGAAAGAGTCCTTCCGTGAGATAGACGTGAAAGAGGAGGATTCGATTTCAGAAACAAACCGACGCGTTCTGCAACGCTGACACTTTTCACTCGCCTTCCAGCACTACGTCAATTTCCTTTTCATTCGATGATGCCGCAGAACGAATCAAGAAAGTGTAATATACGGTCTATGATACGACACGCGGTCGCTTTGAAATATCGGCGAAATATCGCGCTATTACGAATTGTCGCCGTATATACTTCAACCCGCTACTCGATGTGTACACGCGCGTTCACCTGTGTTTTCGAGCTGTCCACGATTTCACAGGGAATCGATACATCGATCCATGACACATGTAACTGGCAAATAGGTATTGCTTGCTTTCTCTGATAAATCATATCAGCTGGGAAATATCGAGGTTCGAGGATTTTGTCCTAGTGGATATAAAGCTTGTTTGTTCTCAGTGGCGATGATACATATTTAATGCCAAATTTAGGAACTTTCTGAAAGAGGGATCTGTAGGTTTACGGATACTTTCCTGGTAAATCCTTTTTAATTAACCGCGATATCTGTAGAAATCGTCCCTTCAAATTTTGTTTCGATATTCCATTAATAAAGGTCAGAGCAGAATTTTTTGTACAACCGTGTATAGGTTAACCCTTTCGTTACTATTGGCACCTATAGACGTTTTGAATATTGTTGGAGCCTTTTGCTGCACTTTCACCTTAATTTAATATTTAATTTGATCCTTGAGCACTTGCATCTTAGTTTAATGAACCGAATTTCAAAACGATACGGCCACAATAATTAAAAATTTACCGTCAGCCACCCAAGTTACGCGTTAAAATCTACCGTGGGCGAAACGGTTAAACTAAAACTTCCAATGCAATTTACTCAATTTGCTATGTTTTCCTACGGGCCATTTTTTCAGGAAACTTAACCTCGGAAATCTTTAACTCAGAAAACTGTAAACTCTCGATGTTTAATATTTAATAATGTTAATAATTAATAATGTCATGGGATAAACGCATTAAGAATGTCACAAGCTTAGGGCAATCTGTTATTCCAACAGTGTATTCCTCGATGTATCAATTTGCAAGCCTGTTGTACATGTTTTATTTTTGCGCTGGCATTAAAGGTACTTGTGAACTTATGAATTGTTGATGCTTCGATTAAGTGGTCGGGCTTAGGACGTATTGATTATACCGTGCTGTGCGAATAACGATCTATTTGTACATGCATGAAGAACAAATACAATTTTCGTTTCCTTTGTTTCTTCTGCACGGACGGGCGATTTTAACTTCGATTAGAATTGATCGTGCATAGATAAAATTTCAAATTATCCACGGTGGCTTTTTGTTCACCGCGTGTAACGTTTCTGTCGGAGAAGTGGAATGCATGAATTAACCCTTTCGCTACGGAAACATTATGTAAAAGGTAATTCATTTTCAAAGAGCGTTTATATTAAAATTGAATTTTAATATATTTTTTTTATCGATATAGTGATTGTATTAGTAGTTTATAACGTATAATTATTTAAGATAGTTTATATAATTTTAAGGAATTTGCCAAAATTAACATATTCACCTACTTATCAAAAACACAGCCTATAGATTTTAATATTAGATCAATCTGTCTAATGATTGTCAAATGGTAGCAGCATACCTGACTGTACCGAGGTAGCATAATCAATTGTCTTTTTATTGAAGGCATGAATGAAAGAATTAGATTAAATTTTAAGTTAAAGTAGTCAATTTTTATTATGGGGCGATAAGACCCTACAGACTTTCATATTTCCATCTTTTTAAATTTCTGAATTATAATACAATCGAAAAGTAAAGCTATTTTGCTGTGAAAATTCTTTATTTCAACAAACTTTAATTTTTGTATACTATCATTTCAGAAAATTTCTTATCGATCTAGTGTTGTTACTTAAAGGAAAAAATTACCTTAGGGATAACAGCGTAATATTTGTTGAGAGATAAAGGAATAAAACTTATCGAAGTATGCCTGTATTCGCTTCTTCATTTTCTCGTTCATGTAACCTTAACGTTATCCGCTGTTAGTATGTAATACCATTTGGATAATACTTGAGCTATTAATTAATATCGAACTACCTTTTGCACGCTCTGCTGTATAACCAGACCTAAGACTAATGAATGCGATACATTAGAGGCTTTGTAGGAACAAAGCTGATACAGTTGAAGCCGCGACAGGTATCGCAATATTCGGAATTGTTGGCGTATTTTCTCGTTTCCTGAAACCTATGTTTGCATGCGCTTCAAAGCTTTACGAGCGATCGATACGGCAAGCTTATAGCCCGATGAGCTACAGAGTTCATTCCTTTTTCTCGATATGCGAGATGATCTACTCTACATTACTGTGCTTGTTTTGCATTTCACAGAGGAAATAGGACAGCTCGAGATAGACCGATATTTTTCACCTTAAAGGATTAACAGCGACATCGAGGACTGTTTCATTCTCAACCTTCTTAAAATTATTCTTCAAGTTGAAAATGACGAAAATCCAATCGTGTGCTCTTATATTTGTTAGGAACTCTCGCGACCTTCGTTTCTTGTTCACACGGATTTATTTGTATAAATGTTTGCCGAATTGTGTTTGATATACGCTTGCGCCTTTCTCACTTCGGCGTTGCTTTCCCGTTGTCTTTGTAACAGTGTTAGAGTTTAGCTTGCCGAGGTTTATGACATGGAGCAGGCAGGCAGTTATCTTTGAGACCTTTGTTGAATGCGCGTACCATCCGTGCACCAGCATTAGGATGGTACGTGACAAAATTAGTTTTTCCCTTTTTCACCTTTTTAATCATGTTTCGCTAGTTCATAGAATTTAGGACTCGGTAACACAGGCCATGTCATAAACCCCGAAGACCCAAGCGGTGACCTGGCGAAAGACGACGTCACCAAGTCCGGGGTTTTTTTTCCTAACGGTGAACAGTTAGTCACCCCCATCTCTCCCACTTTCTCTCGGGAAGAACCCAGTTTTCCTTCCAGAAAAGACACACACCAAGGGCGCAATAGAAGGGAGGACACGAAGAAAGGGAAACGGGAGTGCTGGGACCGGACAGGGTTTTTAGAGGAGTAACAGAAGAGAGATTAGAGAGACAAGACAGTCAGAAGCGTCACTCATTACTACGGTCCCAAAGCCGTTATCAACCTTTGGGTGGTCCTTCAAGAAAACTATAGACGGCACGTAGTGCAATATTCAGGGCTCGAGTACACCCTAACAAACAGTGTTTGAGTAGATTTGCAAGCTAATTAAATAAACGTATACAGTGTGTTCCTGCGACTTGAATATAATTTAAATACTTATTTTCAAAGTGTCAACCTTTTGGAATGAACGAACAAAGTTATTTTTCAATTTCTTTGCAATTTTACAAAGCGTATTAATTATTCACGTTAATTATCTAGTCTCACGAATATGTTTGTTCTGAAAGCTTAGCTATTATAAAAGGAAGATTAAAAATCTTTTCCTCCTCTTCAATTATCTTGCATTTCACGTTGCTAACTAGCCAAGTTTCGTCGTACGAAAAAGGAGAGAAAACTTTTGACATCGTCTGATTTAATTCCCAAATAGAATGAAAATTTAATACCAGTCTCGTCACTTCTAATCTCTCAATTTCACAGTAATTTCACGCGTCTTATCATCGTTCGTGAAACAACGCCTCGAGCAAACCGGAGTAACTGCGTTCATGTGTGAAATTTCGAATCCCTGGATTCGCTCTTACATGTCCCTGTGTATGGTGCGTGGCTAAGTGTATTTACGTGTGCACGCTTTACCATGTGTCGAATAAACACGTACAAACAGCTTCTCGAAGTAATCGCAGCTGCACAAAAACCTGCATACGTTGCTTCGAAGTTTGGACACTCGATGCGTTCCCGAAATGAATTTCATAAGAATCGACTTATGGCGGTTGGTTATGGAGAGAGGAAATGAATAGAGGGAGAGAGAGGATAGGTGGAAGAGGAAAGGGAAAGAAACGTGCGTTTCGTCCTGGGCCTTCCAGTGAACTCGTCTGTAAAGCTACCCAGGAGATCCGTGCTTTAGACGCGAGGGACTGTATGTATAGATTCAGGTTAGAAATTGTATATACCGGGTGTCCCAATTTTTTCCGATCAAACTTCGTCAGTACCTTCTATGGGTGAAAGTAAGAAAAAAATGTTATATAAACATAGGTAGTTTGAAGCTTCGTTAAGAAGTTATAGCAAAAATACGAAATACGAAGGTAGTGGTAACGAACTTGCGATTATTATGGCGCAAGACAAGAACAGCACTGACAGAAGTTACATTCAACACCTTCAACGATCTCAAATGGTAAACACAGCTTGCATAAATATATTAGATATGCATATCGCTGATCTATTTCTATTTCGTATCATAATAATCGCACACCCGTTACAATTCCCTTCGTATTTCGTATTATAATTGTAACTTTTCAATAAAGCTTCAAACGTTTATATAGCATTTTTCTCTCACTTGTACCCATGGAACATCCTGACAAAGCTTGATAGGAAAAAAACTGGGACACCCTGTGTAGTAATAGGAGCCTTGGTGAGGACTAGTGAGAGAGGTTAATGCTAGTCCGTCCCTCTGGTGGTGGGGCGTGGGAGGTATCGCCACAGACTCGTCATTGTGGACACGTTCATCGATGAACGACAGAGTTGTAATTATACGAAATATTAGGTCGTTGCATATGAAATGGCGGTGTTCGTATACCAACCAGATTCCGTTTTGTTTTTATGATCTAGATTCATGTGAATTGTCATATGAAAAAGTGAAACCTGCAGTCTACTGTTTTAAATGAAAAACTTGTTTTGCTGAAAAAGTTAGGTTAAGGTTATATTGAAAGTAGTAAATGGATTGTAATCAAATTCGAGTGAGTTTCTTTTATGAATTCAAACTGGAACACGGTGCAGCAGATGTAACATGAAATATTAATACAGTATTTGACGTAGGAACATTTAGTGAACAGTGTAACATTGATTTAAGTATTTGGATCACTTTTTAACAAAAAATATGTATTCAATAATAAGGCAATTGAGAGATTTATTGCAAAAATTCAGATTGTAATAGTAATAATAGGCAAAATTGACTTAAACATTTTGATTAATAAAAGTTCATTTTGGCTATGTCATTGTAGTTTAAAGTGCCATGTGCAACGACCTAATATTTCATAATCTCGTCCCTTTTCTTCAATCGTCTAGTTGCTGTTAACGTAATTAGCTGTTTTACTTTGGGGTCAAAGCGAGAATTGGGAACTATTTCTCGTCAAATTTCACGTATCATTCGGTTCTGAGATCGGTTTTCACGAAGGATTGGCAATTTTCATCAGGGATATCGGGTCAAGATTTTTAAAGGATGCGAAGCAATTAAATCGTCCGTGCTTAATTGATCATCCGACCGTTCGTTTCATCGGCGGAAAATGGTACATCGGCAGCCCGTTGGGAAGTTTCTTCGATTCACTTAAAATTTTCGCCGGATTATTCGCGGCCTATTCGGCGCAGCCGGATCGGAAAAACGCGCGAAGTAATTAAGAAAGTAGCGCGAACCACTCCGGAAACAGGGTTAAATTACTCGGAAAAATTTAATTCTCTGATAATATCGGTCACGTGCATCGTTTCGCGGATCGCGAAACTTTCAGCTCTCCCTTCTTCTCATCGACCCTTTCCTCTCGTCGTTAATGACTCTCGTTCTTTATATGCTTATTTTGCAAATGGCCGCCAGAGCTTCAACGAACCCTTCGTTTTTCCTATTTCATTTCTAAATCGAAGTAACGGTAAGTGGCGTTTTTCTCGATAGATTGAACGGAGGATATGTTGTAGCGTAGTTTCGATATGAAGCGTAAGCTTATTTCTATCATTGCATTAGTTTCCATTGTTATTTTGAACATTTTGCCTGAGGTGACCCACCCATGAGTTACATCGTCAGATGCGAGCATTCCACGGTGACCCACCGGTGGGTCACGTCAGCAAACAGGAGCATCAATCGATGACCCATGGTGGACCATGTTGGCAAACAAGAGCTTTACTCGATGACCCACTGTGGGCCTTGTCGACAAATAGGAGCTTCCACTCGATGACCCATAGTGGGCCACGTCGGAAAATAAGAGCATCTCACAGTGACCCACGCGTGGGTCATGTCAGCACGTAGGAACATTACTCAACGACCCACTGTTGGGCCACGTCGACAAATAAGAGCATTATTCGATGACCCATCGGTGGGTCACACCGTCCAGAATGTGTTAAATTCATTTTACGCACTAGCATTCAAATAAACAAGATAGGCAAGTGAGGTAGATAGAATAGATCGATAATTTTCACTCATGCCTTGAACGGACAGCTTTTATTACGTCCTCGTCAAGATAAAACGACAGGCGACCGTCCTACCAAGATGGAACCAATTAAGTATCAGTTTAATTGACAGTAAGTCGATTACACGATGCTCTTTGACAGACGGTCTAGTCATGTGGCAAAGCGGAATCGCGGAAACGCATGAGGAAGGAGAAATTCGTGGAGGAAATAGATGTGGTTACGTCTTTAGATTGGCGTGTAACGAGCCACTAGGGGATGCGTTCGGCCTCTGAAAAATTAACAGGCTCCTCTTCTTGTCGGTCCGATTTGGGAAATTATTTTGGTCGAAATGCTAACGATCTCTGTGCGAGAGATCGAGGTCATTTGTATAATTTGAATACTGAATGGACCGGCTAGGAAACGAAATCTTCCGTGAACTGTTTCGTTACTACGAATACTCTCTGAAACAATTCGATGTCTCTGTAAATAGTAGGCATACTGGAAATTACTCGAGTAATTATTATGGTTGCATCTGCCTCGATGTTGGATTGTTAGAAAATGCGAAAGCAAGAATTTCAATGACATTCGTCGTGAGTTCAATATTGCAATTCCAATTACAAGTAATAAATAGTTTTTGAGGAAAAAGAACACAGGACTCAATTACATCGCTGTTTTAACGACTCTAATCTTTTGACATTATCTTGCACTTTTTTTCAGCAGTGCAGATATTTTTCAATTCTACTGTACTGTTATTAATGCAAATTAATTATTATTTGGTATATTCTATCGTTGTATTAAACGTTTTGCCTACAGTGATCCGTGCATGAGTGGCGTCGTCAGATGGTAGGTAACCCACCGTGGGCCACGTTGGCAAATAAAAATATCACTCGGTGACCCACCTGTGGGTCACGTCGGCAAACAAGAGTGTAGCGGCACGCTACATACCTGCGTAATAAACATTCGGCGGGCAGACGGCTAGCAGAAAAAACACTTGAAAATATCAAGAACAAGCTAGCACTGTTTAGGATCCTCACGCCAGCGAAGCTATTTTTGAGAAGTCGTTTGTCAATCAATAATAAGGACGTTGGAAATTTACTCGTCCCTTACGTAAACTCTCTCGACAATCTCAATAGCGTTCGTAGGAATCCTAAACCGAGGGTCCCTCAAGGGCCTGCCGATTGAGGTTCGTAAACCTACATGTCGCACGTAGCGGCTGGGCCCGCGGGGCACCCCGCTGCTTTGCCGAATCTACGCAGGAAACATCACTCCCACCAAGTTGCTTCCCCACTCTCGGAAAATCACGCTAAGGGCGTAAAAGAGTGGGCGGTGGAATTTCCCCCAAAAAAAGTCTAATTGGCTTAAACGGATTTCCCGTTTAGCCAATTAGAAAAAAGTAATTCCATCGAACGGACCTAGAGAAACTAGCTGGTGGCCCGGCGAAGCAACGAAGGGCAGTCTGCTGTGGGAGTCTAATAAGGATCGTTAGTAGTAATAAAATACCTTTTTAAAGTGCACTCGCGTCTTTATTGAACACACATAATCACATCCTTCAAGAGCATTACGTGATGACCCATGGTGGGTCATCTCACCAAATAAAATCACGACTCGGTGACCCACCATGGGTCACACCGTCCCGAACGTATCAAATTCTCAAAATCAATCCTACATTTTGTGCCTTAATGAAAAATAACATTATTATCTAATATTCCCTTGCATTACATTTTTTAGGCAAATATATTCACATTTAAAAATTTTCTAAAGAAAGATTTCAAAATTTCCCAAAGGCTCCAACATCTCGGACGAATACTTTCCTAACACTCAATCGGTAGAAAAAAAAAGTATTTCGTAATGCAATCGCGTTAGAAAATAACTTGCAACACAAAAACGTTCACCGTGTACATTTCAATTACTTCTTCCGTGAAAATTTCGCGTTCCGTGGAATGTGCAACACAGACAACGTTGCAGAGAGAACGACCGGCGGTGTTTAGGTGAAATTAAAATGTCCGTCATAATAATTTTCGGGAGTAGCAATGGCTCCCTGTTACAAATTTCCGGTGTCGACGGTTGTAATAACTGAAATTCTTGGGGCCGAAGAGGGATCATGATATTTGACGAAGTATCGCGAGCGCTTGAACATTTCGGATAGATATTCCAACCCGTTGGTAACGCCGTATAATCCGCTGTGGCTTGTGGTTTCCAACGAATTTGTACAATTCCACTCGACCGCGTATACCCGTTCCAAAAGGTTAAGAAATAGAGCAAATGCCGCCAGAAGCTTTTAACGTACGACATTTTTGCTTGGTGCAATATTTCTTCGTACTTCGTTGCGTGCAACTTTATTTCGAAGTAGATCATTGAGAAGATGTGTTAAAATCTTCGCTAACACATGAAAAGTTTATAGACATGGTAGCAAAGAGATGCTATTTCTTCAATTTATTGTTTTTCTCTTTCGGAAATTAGAATTTGTCGGTAAAAGTTTTAGATATTCTTCTTTATCGACCTCAACAGTTGCAAATGTGTCGTGAAAGGGTAGTTTCTCAGGGGTAAATTGAAATGAAATTTTTGACAGTGAGTGTTGAAACCTGAAAATTGATTTCTTTCCACTTTAACGTACACCAGGTATAGCCGCGTGAGATCGCATTCGGTGAGTGTCTGCTATGCATGCTAGACTGATTGGTAATTAGAGTTTTGGGCAACAGTCAATTATTTTAGAGATGACTTAATAAGAAGATTTGTCATCCTTCATCTAGTATTGTGATTAACAATTGCAATATTTTAGTGGTTTTCTATCGTACAAGTTATAATAATTTCGGTGGTCCATTGATCACCCTTACTCGACACGTCAGTATGCAAATTTATCGTAATCTGAGCGATTGAAGGAAGCTGTCATGGGTTAAATTAAAAATATATTAATTTAAAACTATTTGGACACTGCTAAGGCTACTAAAAAAGAGAAACTGAAGTTGTAAAGTATCGTTGTGGGAGAGAACTGATAAATAAAGTTAGTAACGTTAATAAATAATGAATAATAACGATAA
>NW_017100410.1:211182-231233 GCF_001263275.1 Habropoda laboriosa
ACACGTTAAATATTAAATTTATTGTTACAAATTAAAGAATTTCATTTATCTTATTCTATATCATTATATTTAATTTGATCTTTGATCTCGTGTTGAAGCTTCTTATATTGGTTCAATAATTTAATTGCCGATACTATTTCCAATATCAACAAACTAAAATGCAAATTTAAACCAGTTCCTGTCTATTTCTATTCACATAGACGTTTAATCTTCAAAAATATTTCATTCCATGTTAAACAGATCTACTTGTAACGTTTATTATCGTTCTCATTGTTATTGCAGAATGAATTGCTAACTTAACCTCTCATGTATCGTCGGTTTGCTAGAAGAGAAATCGGTTTGGAATTTTTTGTGGTAAAAAGGTCATTAACTACTCGGCCATTTGACAATAAAAATATTCTTTTTTTTCCAAAATATTGCTAATAGTTTTTAAGTTTTGATTCAAGTTCTCTTAATTTTTCTAATAAAATATTGTCTATGTGTATTATGTAGCTATTTAAAAAAAGGTTCACAAGAGTCCTATTTTGAATGTTTAAATTGTTCCTGTTAAATAGAATAATTGTAATTTTAATTTTAGCGTCGCTCTTTCAAACGAAGATAGCTCACTTTTAGAATCACTTTTTGCGGATACCTCAAAATTAATAATTTGTCAAATATGTCACTCTTTTAGCAAACCGACGATATATTCTTCAACGAATGCAGAAGATTGTTCGTTCAATATGTAGCAAACGATTTAATTTTGCGTTACAGTCGATATAACTGGCGATATTAACGAACCAATCAGCTACTTAAGCGTTAAGCATAATTACATTTACCATAATCTGTTGCAGTGTATCATGTGTGTAAACCAGTCCATGTTGAATTCGTAACAACAGTACCACTAAATATTCGACTGTTCTGAATTAAACAAAACTTTTATACTCAAACTACACACTTTGTATGATTTGTATTAATGTAGCCCGTGTGTGCTGTCGCAGTGAGCCGACTGATTAAAAAATGGGCAAATGCGTGTTGCCTTTCTAACTTTGTGTAAGCTTTTATTGTATGTAAAAACTAAGTGACTAGTTTGACTGATAGATGCTGTTGCTCTGATGGTTGTAATGATTCTCCTTTCTCGAGAGCTCGTCTTCGCCCTCGAGAGCGGTGGTTCTTGAAAAATACGCTGATTGGTGAATATTTTCTAGTATTCATCGCCAATCAACGTGCCTAATTTTCTCGCCAACTCCTTCCAGTGCGCCCTTAGCGCGCTTTACCCTGGTGGAGTGGGAGAAGATCCCAAAGGGGAACCAAATGTTTATAATAATTCGGGAAATTCCTCCGGGTGACTCATCGGCCAGCGGACCGTTACAGACAATTGTACCCTTCGGAAAACCCGTGGTTTATGGCATGTTCTTAAGCTATTGAGCGCGAAAGGCACAAGCGGCAAAAAACTCTAATTAAGTGATTCTACCGGCCTTCGCTAGGATGGACGTTAAAGCATAAAATAGTAAATTAAATCCTAATCTCAAAAACAGCCTTGTTATTCGATGCTCCCAGGTTAGAACCGTACACATTTTTTACTGTTGCAATCATTATCAGATACCTGTGATACATGTATAATTGTATTTAGAACATTTGCTTTCACCAACAATCGTCGAATTCAACGGAGCCTCGCTATAACACCAAACTTTCATCGCATTCGCCAAGTATTCAGGTACTTTCGCGAAAACCACCAACTGAAACAGCGAACTGAAATTTCCTGTGACCCGTAAACCATGAAATTCCTAATGCTTTTCACGGCTGGCCAATTAGAAACATTCGCGGGTTACCTGCGGTCCGGATACTAAGATCCATATCTGTCTGCAGATTTTTCAGCTGATAATTAGCGTATTAGGGTAATTAAAGCATCCGTCGTCGAATTTACCTACGTTTCGCGATGGGTTATTACGGGAATCCTACCGGATTCGTTGATGTTCCGCGTATCGGGTAGGAAGAGAAACGAAGATACCGCGGAACTGGGTCACATTTACTCGGTGCCGCATCGCCATCGAGGACATTCATGGTCTTCGTTGTCGTTCGCCATTGCTAATTCTGCAGTACGAAATTATAAAATGGATCGCCTGTTTCGATAATAGCCCCTCGCTGTTCTTTCCTTTCGTTAACGATCGCCCGTGCGTGTACCTTGTTAGGATTGTCAAGAACTCCTGCATTTTTCACGTGCAAGGAAGTATCACAGTGGATGATCAAATTGTTAGAGAAGTGTGGTTTTCGTGTTCGTGTAGAAATGAAATCGGAATAGCAAAGTTTTTAGAGTGGACAATTTTTAATTACATTTATAAGATAATTTTTATTTACAGAATTCGTTAAATTAGAAACGAAGAGGTTCCTTCGTCAATTAAATCATATTTTAAATTGCTATCCCAAAAAATTCCAGCTCGGTTGAAATATTCGGATCACCATTGCCAATACCGTTTTGCACGACGAAAAATCACTATTGACGAGATCAGGACAGTGTCGTTGAAATATTTCAACGAATGGTGAACTTGTGAAAATCTGGCTTTACCGCGAAACGAAATTCTCTCTCGCAGGAATGTCGAGGGGTGGGAAAAATGCGAGAAAATCTGTCTCCCTGAGATTATTTTTCTTGTTGCGTGATCACGATCCGGATGGAATTTTAATAACCACTTGGTAGATTTCCCCGGTGAGCCATTGGGAAAAGGCAGCGTTCTCGAAAAAGAAAACCGTTCCATATCGCTTATTCTCCGGTTCGCGCCGCACTTCCATTTTGATGCTCGCGTTGGAAAAAGTGCGAATGAATATTCCGTCGCTGTTTGCATCGTCGCTTTACGATAGAGACGTGTTTATTTTAATAACACTCCGCACTGCTCCCTTAATCGCCGCGTTTTTCAAAACCCTCTGGCAAATTGTTTGCTCCCGAGTGCGATTTACGGTACAAACGAAATGAATTATTTGAAAAGAACACAAAGTTGAAGAGCAACGTCACGTTCGTGAAATATGAACTGTTTCGGAGTGTAGTCGATGCGAATATCCGGACTTTTATTTACCTATAATTCGGTGTTACGGCGTTTCAAAAATTATGTAAGACTTTTAAATTGCATAATAACCGGAGAAGGAGTAGAAATTTTTTCGCTAATAAAATACGCGGCTCTGTAATTAAAATATTGAAGAATTTTGAAATTAAGCTCATAAGCGTTGAAAATGCAAGGAGAAATAGAGGATAAGTTTGCTGTCAGAGGACACTCAGATAGGAAATCTGGTTTATTACGGACTTCAATCTAACGTGCTTCGTAATAAATTTATTTGCATTATGCATTCGCAAATCGTTGACAAATCGAGCACTCGTGAAATAGCATTAATATGTTGGAATTTTGCAGATTTAAATTATTTGAAAATACATAATTCACCGTTTCCAATATGTCATGCTCGTTAACCAGAGACGACTAATTTTCTTGCAAACGAAGTCTTCCATAAGGAGCAAGGAAGCAACGTATTCAGCTGCGTTGTCTCGTTTTAAAATCAGAAATCATCCTCCTCAGGATTGCTTTACGAATTACGGAATCACGTTGTATTTATTTCGCAAACAATACTCCAGAGATATCGAAATGCGCAAGTCTATACGTTCAAGTGGTGTACATTCGCCGGAATTTTTCTAAATTGAAATTGGCTTGGGATTGGATTGGCATGTTGTAAGAGAACATTGCAAATCCCCTTGGAGCATTCTCGTTTATTCCAATTGCAAAGATATTGAAAGGAGATGCGTAACACATATTGAAATTGACGTAAATGTTACAAGAAACAATATATGAAAATCAGTACTTTTCGAGTCGTACGGTTTGTCTAAAAATTAATAATTATTGTTGTGGAAATTTCGAACGAGCTACAATTTACACTTCGATATCATTTAGCATAGAACCACGATTAAGAATAACGTGTTAAAAATTTAATCGGGAAAAAATGCGATTCCTTCTTCATGTGTTCACCATTTCTAAAAAATTCAATATGTTTTTAAAATCAAAATTGGCATGTAGATAATGAATATTTTTGATATTTTATTCCAAGCTGGATCGTGTGGTAACAGAGGACAAGAAATAGGTATTGGGCAATACGGCTGTAGCGCCGCCATTTTGCAAGGAAATTAAATGAAAAAATACTTTTACATTCTTCAAGGTTAATGTAACGAACCCCTCCTAAAAAGTTTTCCATTGACTCGATTGTTTTCTTTAAAAAAAATGGCAAAGTTAGGTGTCATTTTCGGGCCTCAGTGGAGGTCCAATCTCTCAACTAACTCAACTTGTAATTTATATACCATGTTGAAACTAGTTTCCAACAATATATTATATACAGGGTTCACGTTATAAGAACTGTATTAAAACGAGTGTTCCTCACAATCGTTCCATAGTTAACCAGATGAGGCTGGGTCATCTGTGACCCGTATTACTTGCGTCTGTAAAGAAGTTCACTTGGAATATTTCCGTTGTTTATAATAATATGGAAAGTGTTACATACAAAATTTTCACGTACTTTTATACTTTATATTTCCACTGGTTTGTTATTTAAATACTTTCTACTTGGATGAAGGCGTGCAAGAGATTTCAAGATCGTCTCTAATTCTGTAAAAAGTATGCTATATTTTTCAGTGGTGATTTCAGCTTTCTACTATTAAAATTCAGTCAACCACCAATTAATAATACCATTTTCTTTTAAAGTTACCGAAAAATGTAGTTTAATTATCCAAACAAAAATCTGACATTATTTAAACAAATTGCATTTCTGATGTACAGGCAAGTATAATATATCTTACGATGGGTCAGAAGTGACCCAACCCCGCCTCAGCTCTTTCAACTTTCCGTCCCAAGTAATACATCACTGAAAACTTAAACACGAATGGTTCGTACCTAATTAAACTCGTCATTCCAACCCGAGAGATAAGCTCACCTACTAGATCGCGACCTTTAAAACGACGCAATCAACTCTATATATCAGGTCTAGTTACTTCGAAAAATCAATTACCACAATCTCCGTTCAATATCGACCAAAGACATTCGAACTCGAGGAACGCCATTTTCTTCTCCGGATAATCTCTCCGTTGTACGTCGAAGCAAATGACGATCCCCTGGGTGAGGCAAAAATGATATACTATATACAGGATGGGCCATGCGGATCGAATGTCGAGGCAAGAAGGAGAAGAGATCTTCTATTGTTCTGTATCGGGGGCCACGTCTGAATGGCTACAGCTTAGGACGATAGTGGAACAGGGAGGGGAAATAAGGGATGGTGTGGGACGGTTGTTCATCTATCCTGACCAGTGCGGGAAGAAATACTGTCAGCAAAAGTAACGCAGACGGGTGGGAGGTGATAAAAGAAAATGTGGCGAAAAAAGTGTGGCTGGCGCTCGCGGAGGAGCTCGTAGAACAGGCGAACAAGGTGTTGGAAGAAAGACGATGCCTCGTTCCAGGTAATAGAGCGATACGCGGGGGCCAAAGAACGAAAGAGATAAAAAACAGGAAGCGAGGAAATGCCCGCAAATAATTACCAGGATCATCCATCAAGGTATCCAACCTTTCTATCCACTCTCTCTCCCTACCTATCTGCCCCTTTCTTTCCTTTCTCTTAATCTTCGTCGTCATTGCCACTTTTTATTCCTCTTCCCGTTCTTCTTCTCGTCAGGAACTGCGCTCGTAACGCGGCCAGGAGGAAAGTCGTGAGCGAATAGGGGATGAAATAGCGCAACGAATTGCTTCTCTGTTAAGTTCTACTGCTTTGGGCGGTCTAGGTGTACCTCGAGGTACTGATCGCAGCCGCTTTTAGAGGAAAGAAAGCTTCGTTTGCCTTGCTTTTTCAACGGACGCTTAATGACATTACGAGTAATGTCTGGCGGTGGAAGGCAGGGAATATGTTTGCTCGGTTGTCGGGTCGGACGATAAACATTTAAATCACGGTGAAATTCTGCGTGAAAGTGTCTCGTGAAAAATTGTTAGCCGAGCCATGAATTATTAATTCGTCGTATTTGTACGTACTTTTGACTGTTTTATTTTTGACATATCAACGTTTCCGTGGAATAATTTTCATATTTTTCGGTTGCTTTCTTCCAAACAACAAGCAACAACGAATCGATATTTTGGATTAAAATATGAAATACGAAGCATTTCAATCCGACATAAATAACGTAAAATCTGCAAAATAAGCAGACGCGCGAGACAAAATTGTGAGATCGTGAAACAGTAAAATATGATAAAATTTTAATCAAATCTACAAAATAGACGAGCAAAAGAAGCTGAAAGAAATCAATGGAAAGCGGCGTTCAATTTAATTCATCGAAATTCTACGATGAAACGATCGTTCGAAGTAATCCAAGGTAGTTTCTAATTAAATTCAAGTTTCACGTGATACCGCTATCGAGTAGAATTGGACAATAACTTTGTAACTATAAATTCGCGTATTTCAACGGGGAATTAATTTCCGCGATGCGGGTCGTGCCAAAGTAATCCTGTTTATCGGCTTTGTAACCGATGGTTATCGGATTTGAAGTTTAAGATAATTAGAGTTGATTACGTATTCTCACGGAAAGCCATGCCACCATGAACTGAAAATCTTGTTGCGCTTCCATGGAGGCTACGCCATGAAAATGCCGCTTAAATGGATTGTGTGTTGTCTGTGAAGTAGCAAACAAGGATAATGTATGTGTTTATCCAGCCCACGCGTTTCCAGCCGCTAAGTTCGCGTACGATGTGATACGAAGCGAAAAAATATGGTAAAATTGCTGAGATTTTATGGACGACTGATGTTCGACGGTGTGAAATATTCTTGTAAGTTAACGCTGTTCAGCAGATATTTTCCTTTCCAACTATTCCTTTCACGCAGCGTGCTTGCGTTAACACGAAGACCGCCTTTGTAGTTGAGAAGGCTCAGATGCCACGCATAATGTATTGTGTACATACTGTTTTAATCTACAAATGTTTATATTCTCGAAAGTACGTTATATTGGAAAACTTGTTTTCGTGGGATTAGCGGACAGTGAAACGTGTAGGCGTAAGTGAATTCACTGACAAGAATCGTTACCCAATTTGACAATTTTAGTTTTAACGAAACTTTGACATTGCTTGACTGGTACACGCCGATTTTGATGAAATTTTGCGTACAGTTGGAGAATCCGAAAATATTGAATACATATTTTCTTTTAGGTGTTAATATTCATGTTTAGGGGGTGAAATCACACTTTAAACTTATGAGCTGGAGGAATATTAATTAGTATATCTCGAAAACGAGTTGAAATAGAGAAAAATGTTAAATCGGAATCTTGTCTGCTTTTTCACGAGAAATAATATGATGTAAATGAAGTTTTGACGAGATCATAGATAGCGCTACCATAGCTGAAAATATCATATTTTTGTAAATATTTCTTGACAAAAATTTGTTAGTTAGTATGGACTGTAAAATTATAAACACATTTTTCCCCAATTTTCGAAAACTGCTATAAAGCGAGGGAAAGTCGGTACTTGGTCAACGCTTATACAGCATTTTATATGACTTCCTATAGAGTTTGAGTAATGAATACTTAATACGGCCCTGGCTGAGTGTTCGGGTCCTTATCTTCTCATATTTCTCTCAATTCCCTTCCTGAAACACTCTAAACATGTTTACTTCGATTTCTGACCGATTCGACGAGCTCACTGTATTTGTTCCACCGACTATACATGTGTGGATTTGTTACGGTTGTAACAAAGCCGAAGCTGCTTTCTGGGCAGCACTGTTGCTAGTAAGACGAATTTTATAATTGTACAATAAAAAGTGTAATACCTTATGTATAAGCACATAAATAATACCAGTATTCACAGCCACTGATGTGAATTCACGTCATTCGTGATCCTCTTTCTGGTTGTCGTTGATGTGAGTACACGTCAATTCGTAAGCTATTTTTTTCTTTCCGCTGAGTTACCATATTTAACGGAATTGACAATTTAATTTTCTCGAAAGGAAATTTTACAATTTTCATCCTTGTCCTAACGACAGCTTTCGAATATCTTTATTTTAACCGACTTTTAGCATTATAAAATTGAAAAAATTGCCGTCTGCGAATGTATGAAGAATATCTTCTCGTTTGTTTCCCCGAGGCAACAAAAAGCGCAAACTAATTTCACATACCTGCTCAATGAAGTGTCAGTCAAAATCTGTTTACTCCGTGGAATGCCGCGTAAAGGCAAACGTTTCGAAAAGAAAACGGATAAAGTGGAAAAACGGTGTACAAAGACAAAAGCACGTGCCAATCGAAATTGGTTGGAAGGATAGGATCGTACATCGTTCGTCTGATATTTTATTGATAGCGGCATCCCACGTATGTTTCGAATCGTTCAACTGTACACGCGACCCGGTAAATCGATAACACATGGTCACGTGAATATTTCAATCGACCGGTGTTATATCGGTTCGTTTCGTACGCCACGTTCTCTAGTTACTTTTGTTCCCTACGTTGCTAGCAAGGCCTCAACTCTACGATAGCGACGTGCATATCTGACCCTGAATTTTTAATCCAGCTGATTGTGCGGTGTTCAGTTTTCATCAGAGAATCCATTTTGTCACGAACATTTCTGCTTAATCCTCGTGTAGGCAATCGGGGACCAATTTCTATGCTTCTCGTTAACCCTTTCGCTATTGCAGATTTTAGTGTTTAGGTACGTAACGCACGTTTTTTTTTTTTTTTTTTGTGGGGGTAATCCTCATGGTCGCCCCGCCCCGCGGGGAGGGGGCGGGGTAGTGCCGAACTCGTACCGGCTCCACCGGACCCACCCCGCGCCTGGCCCCTCCCTCAAAATGTTCGCGGAGGGAGGGGCGCAATCTCGGAGGGGGTCAACTGGACCCCCTCACCACCACCGAGGCGTCGCCGGGACCACACCTGTGACGCCCCCACCGCGGGCCGCGTGTAATGGGCTGCCGGGTCCCTTGCCCAACAGCCCTGCGGCCCCGGCGGCTCCGGTGACCCACCCAAATACTTGGGGCGTGCTCGCCCGACCCACGGTGAAGGGAGGGAGGGGCCTCCTCGTGTGAGTCGCCACCACCGGGACCCGGCGGGAGGATGTGACTCCTCCCCCGGGCCCGTGCACTCAGGCACCTCGGGGTCGTGATTCCCGTACCGCAGCCCATCGAAAGAAACGCGCGTGACAGACAGTAGATGTTCAAATTTTCTTTTCTTTTGTAATATCTATAATGCATTTACAACTGGCTCTGTTGAGCCAACCAACAAATTTCATAGTGTGTGGATAATACTCAATAGAGTTTACACTCCATTGCAGATGTTCTAGTTGAGGTAGAACTGTAGAGTGCGGGTAAATTTTAGTAGCGCCTATAGGCGCCAACAAAAATTTATGCAAACAATTTTAAATATTAAAGCTTGAAACAACTGTGAATATTTTGGTTACCTACGCCAGCCCGAAAAGTACCTTTTCGTTGAGAATTTATTTGAAATTAACAGTAACCCTTTTTTGAAAATAATTTCTTATTAATGATAGAGGCATGTATAAACAATATATAGAAATTTCTTTTCGTACGTTATTCACGATGAACAGTTTCCTCAAATCAAATTCCCGTAATGAAATATTAAACGAAATTAAATCGACCATCGGCTGACGTAGGATTTTTGTTCGCTTAATTGAAAAATAACAAAGTGGCAACATTTCAAAGAAAAAAATTCGCTCTTTACACGGACGTGTAGCCATTTATTTATTTATTTATTTACATATAAAAATTGATTGAGTTCTACTCAAGTTTGCAGCGTATACCGTTTGTTTTCGAGAGAAACACGTCGAATAATTTGTAATTTAACAAAGAAAATCTTCGAAACACGTAGAACCTTCAAATTTCCTTAAAAATCTAATCCTGCTGCGTGTTCTTCGATGTCTTATGTAAAATAAGATAATAAAGTTTTACGAGCTTCCTGGAAATTTACAAATTTTTAACAAAATCTTCATTCTCCTTAGAGAAAGAAGTCCGAATTTCTCTCTAAAAAGGCAGTTTCCTAAAGGCGTTCTCCAAAGCTTTCTTTCTTCCCACAGTCTCCCAATCTTAATACATAAAGTATATCCTGCAAACATAAACACATTCCAATAATTCGTTACATTAATCTTCGTAAAAGCTTCCTGAAAATTCGAAAAATTCACATAATTCGCACAACCAAAGCCCCAGAGTGTAATTACTCGCTTGGACGTGTACCGTCCCGATATTCTCATCGGTGGGACAATAATTCCGTCTATATTTTCCACGCTGCAGCTCCGGCAGCAGCGAGGCTTAATTAAGGAATTGTATCTCAAGCTATCTCCCTCCTTGTTCTTCAAGTCTGTTCATCCGGTTTTCGCCTCGAACGAACCCGTCCAGCCAGGCTCCGGTGCTCGATACAGCGTCATCTTATTTTCAATTAACTTCTTCTACCACCACGATTGCCGCCGGCTGGTTACATACCGGAGAACAAGGTAACCGGAACTAGTCGCCGCCGTAGGGAATCACCCCTGTCACCCTCGATGCTTAGCCGGCTCGAGTTAATCTGTGTGATTAGAGGTGGCCTGTTCCGGTGAAAAAGGCAGGCACTTGTCACTGAGTTGGAGAAAGAAATGTCATTTATATTTGATTTTTCTAACGACGTTTGTTACCATGAAACGTAGTGTTTCACTTATTTCATTCGTTGTTTGTGTTATTTTCGTAACACACAGTGACTCTGATTAATATTCAAACACTATTTGGACAATTGTAACTTTTTCTAAATTGAACCAAACGACTTGAGTTTCTTTGAGAAGTTAGGATTAGTATGCTATTTAGGTGACGCGTACAAATTGCAATTTGTGGGAATCGCGAAGAAAATTGTAAAGGTCAACATTTACAACTTCTTTATCTGAGCTTGTTGCGAAAATTTGAAACATCTACCATCAACCGATTTCGATGAAATTTTCAGCATGTGTATAATTGACACAAATCTACAAAACGTATTTTTTAAACTTTCATTCCGGGCTCGGATAAAAAAGTTGTTAAATGTGACCTTTACAATCTTCGCGATTTCCGCAAATTGCAATTTTTTGAAAATTTTTCGTACGTCATCTAGTATACTAATTCTTCTAACTTCTCGAAGAAACTCAAGTCGCTAAGTCCAATTTAAAAAATGTTATACCGTTCCAAAGAGTGTCCGAATATTAGCGAGAGTCACTGTATGTATAGTTGTTATATAGGTTTGTCATGATTTATTCTAACAAGGAATTTTTAAAGAACGCTGTAGTCTTATTTGAAGAGCGAAAGGTAATATTAGGTAACACAACAGAAAACTCTGGGTTACGAAAGTTATGTATACTTAAGTATAGGTGAAATTTTATCCAAAACAATTGTTTGTAAAATTCAAGTGAAGCTTTGAAATTTCGTGGAGACACTTATGTGGACACTCTGTACACATACGTAATGTGTAATACGAAATACATTTCGGTAGATTTCGGAAGTTCAACGCGATAAATTGTTCGCGCACGACAATTGTTTCTATCCGTCGCTATTTAACATTTATACGTGGAATAGCAAGAAAACTGATTTCTTTGAAAATTACGCATCGTGGAAAAATTCTTCCGCAGTAAGGTGTAAAGTTTTAATAAAGTTTAAAGTTCTTCTCCAGCTCGTACCGTTAAAAAATTATAATCAGGAAACGAAAGAACGCGGAAACCTCGAGGGTTGATTTCACCTCTCAAGGTGATTTTCCGCCGAAATGAAATTGTTTCCTGCATTCTTCATCACGCTCTACATGCACGTTAGAATTTTCGAAAGCAATTTTTCCGACTTGACGTACTTTCGGAAATGTAAACATTCGTAGATTAAAATTAACAAACATTCGTAGATTACCCGTTGTTTCGTGAAACACTTATTTCCAAATATAATTAACTTTCTTTCACTATCGAGAATCGTGTATTTAAAAAATTGTCATTTTCTAGGTCGGTATGATTTTGTAACGGTCAGTATGACTCTGGTACTCGCAGACTGCACTTCCAAGCACGGCTTCGGACTTTGAAGAATATGGTACGGTTCAATTTAATCGAGTTCCAATTCCATTTACGTTACAACTTCCTGACAATTTCGTGTCCTCGAAAGAGAATCCTTTTTCATTCTGCAATACCGAACGTAACAGGTTTTCATTTCGTGGCTTTCGTGATTGCATCTTGCGTCCACAATGGACAATGCCTGATTTTCAATCGATTTAATTACAGCAACAGTTAACGAAAATTCGTGCCTTGTGAAATGAATTAATTTTTAATTATTCAAATTCTACGAAGAGCAGGAAATTTTATAAAAATTGAAATTTTTGCTTCCGCCACTGTCTTCGATGACATAATTATCCGAGTAATATTATCCATCAAGATTTCACCCGATTCAGCAAAAACGAACAGTCAGAAGCCTATTATTTTCAAATCAAAGGATATTCCTTTCTACTTAGTGACACGTGAGGGAACATTTAATTCGCATTTTATTTCTAATGCAGCTAATTAGTGCTGATTGGCAGTCACGTGACAGGGAGGAAGCGAGGATAACGATACGACTTTAACAATGATCCTTTTCGACGAACAGACGTTAATTCAGCTTCTCTGAACAAAGTAAGTAAAGGACACTTGTGTGGGAGAGAAATTTGCAATTTCGATGGCAGTTCGATAAATTTGCAATTTTCAAATTTCTACCAATCTCGATACGAAAATATCGTCGCGAAAATTAAGTTACCCGGAGAAAGGTAGAAAAAATTCGCCGTGTTAATTTAACGGCCGTGAAAAAACTGCACCGAGGATAATCGTCGTTACATTGCAGAGAACGAAACGAGTTCGATCTGAAAATCAGAAATGAACTGAAATTCGCAAGGTTACTGTAACAAACTAACGACACCGGCTAATAGAGAGACAAAAAAAGAGAAGTGGGCGCGTTTTCAGTTGAAATGGATGAAATGCTAATCCCATTCAACGTTCCAGAATTAATGTAGGTCGTATATTTGTTGAGCCGCTGTTAAACGCCACGGTAAACTGGGTCACGGTGAAAAAAGGAGGGAGGACGAATATCGGGGAAAAACATTTACACTGTGAATTGAAGTCTTTATGTTAATCGCCGCGAATCAGTGATTATTTCTAGCTATATTTAACGGTTTCTGCAAACCTCGTTTGACTTTATCTGGCTCAATGAAGGAACAGGAGCAGTTTTCCGCTGCTTCGCATATTTTAGAAACGGTAAACAACTCGGTCACAGTTAGAAATTCAGTTCTCAAAGCTGACTCGAAAGGAACAGAACCTAATTAATAGAATTAAGATCAGCCACTCTGGAATCACACACTCTCATCTCATTGCCAAGGCAAATCCTGCAATATGCCGCTATAGAACACGTTCTACTACATTGTCCTAAATTCTCAATCCGTCGAGTTAACATTTCGAGCTGCCGGGTGAGAAATTATCCATTAGCGACTTTCCGAAAGTGAATTTTTACGCGAGTAAAACGTGACTGTGTTTCGCGTGAAAAACGAGAACAGTTTAAATAAATAGGAGACAAAGCTAGAATGGTGACACAAATATTTCCTAAGTGGAGTAAAATTTCTGTTAATTCCAGATGTTTTTGGAATTATGAATAAACAACGTAAATAATTTATCGTAAGATTGACTATTTGTAAACTCCCAACTATTTTTCAGCGAGGTGTTCTGTTCAGTACGAGGTTCTATTTAGTTCTGTCTCGATGGAGGGACGCCTTCCACCGAAGTTGAGAAACGCTCCCTCCATCGTCCTGGAAAATTCCCTCCAAGTCCTGTTTTGGAAGGAACTGCAGAAAAGTGGGACCTAGGATTGTCCAATTAAAAATTGGGGCGGTTACCCGATTGGGCAACGCCCACAGGCCAAATGTTCGTTCGGTAAAGAAGGCCTGCAGGACACAGTTCGGAAAACCGACCCATAAATCCTAGGTCCCTCTTTTGACTGCGTGTGGACGAGATGGTCTGGCTGGCAATCCTTCGAGAGAAAGTTGTTATTGTTTTCCAGCCGGACCCAAGTCCGTGAGAAAATATACATCCTTCGAAAATACTTGACTTTCTCAAAAACGGCGATCTCCTGTGACGACGCAGCGTAAGCCTGTTCAGATGGCCTTAACAATTTCGATGGATTAAAAAGTTACTTCCTGTGAACCAATTTTATCGCGCGGCACGAACCGAACCGCGGAAATCCCGCGAAAAAATCTGTCACATCCAGCAACAAGGATAAAGGAGACCCAAAGGAAGACGGGATAACAAAACGAAATTCAAGAAGCTAGAAGGAGAAGATAAGACGCGAAGAAGGTGAGTTTCGAATGGAAAAACGCTTATCGTTCGGTTCGGCTGCACGCACTCGTAAAAACAACACGAGGTACGCGGTTGTCGAAGTTGAAAAGAACGTAGAAAGTTGGCCGAAGATAAAGTCGCAGCTGGCTACTGACATTCCACGTACAATATGGGAACGAGGCGAGCTTTTCAAGTTTCACCCTGCGGAACTTTTCAGATGGCGAACTTAGCGGCGACCAAATACGATGTACCGTAATCTACTTCCTTTTTCGCCCCCCCCTGAAAGCATATAAAATGGAGAGGAGGACGGAGAAGGAGGGAGAGAGACGAGAAAAGAGGTGGCCAGAAGAAACGGTCAATAGCGAAAAGCACAACAACAAAACGCGAACGAGACTCTCGGAAAAAGAGGCTTTAGGTATCATTGCAGCGTACGGAACGTATGGCTCTTTCCAACTGCCCTATTGCGTTCTCCAATAAATCGAATGTATTTACCAACACAGATGCGGACGCTTAAGTGTATATAGCCGGCGCGTATCAGCCGGTGTGTACACACGCCGCCACACGAATGCCGGAAGCCCACAATGGATCACGTTTACTCGTCGAACAACCACGGATATACCCACTTTTATCCACGGTTTATACGCGTCTCCACGTGCACGCACACTGACCACGCGTCACAGAAATGTGTGTGTATGTATACGTACGTGTGCCAAGATAGAAAAGATTCGGCTAAATATATATATCTTTCTATTCCCCCAATGTTCACTCGATATTAAAGCTTTTAATATTGGAAAGCGAATTGGTACGAGAAGGGGCCACTGGACCGCCTCTATTTTTGCTACTTCTCGTTATTTGAAAAAGATCGAGGATCATCCTTATGTAGTTGTTATCGTTCCGTTCCAACGAATATCGGATGTATTAAAAATTCGTTCGAAGAGGTTCTCGATGAAAAATGATAAATTGGTACATAGGAAATTTTAGCTAAGGAAAGTAGTATACCTGATTCTTCCTCTCCTCAAACAGTCTGAATCGTTACCGTTTTGTCTGTATACACGTTATCAACACATCAGCATGTAGGTACTATAGTTATTCCATTGCCAATTACTTTCTTTATTTCCAGTATGGCAATTGTCGAGATAATTGCAATCGCATTAACGAAGCGTGACATCATAGTATGCTGCTTTGTAATTAACGGTGCACGAAAATTGTCGCGGTTAAACTACTTTCAAGTGGTACGCTTGGTGTAAAGCGCGGCGTACAATCGCGATCGTAATTGCCCAGCATGCATGGAATTCACTTTCGTGTAAAAATTATGCAAATCTGCTATTTTGTTGCTGGAATACCATTAAACGTTCTCGGAAACTTTATCTTCGAAAATTACAAGGTCCAGCGATCGTATTCTTTTTTTTTCGCTAACGGCAATTCTATTGCTACATTATTATTTCGCATAAAAATGATAACGTATACTTGAAGCATTTGCATTAGGTCGTCCCGTGAGTTCGTGTCGAGGGCGAAAATGATTGTAATAAAAATCCAAGGAAATTCTATAGCGACGACATAATGGTCTCGCAAAAAAAAAAAGGAAAATATAGGAAAAAGTAGTGGAATTTACGTTTTGTTTTGTCAAATTTAAAGGTTTGCTGGAAATATTGATCTACAAACATACAAACTACATTATTCAGAACCCATTCGAATAATATCTACTTTATGTATAATTTAACAATGAAATAGAAGTATTTGTGTAGTTGAGAAGGTAGAAATATATTCACGCTGACATAGAGCAAAGTAAAATTGAAAGCCAAATCAAGTTGTCAAATATTGCAATTTGGATGAAATCATTAGCGATTATCCTTTGTATCGTATATGTGATTATGCATTGCATTGTATACTGTATCATTAGCGATATACATCGAGCGATCCTCCATGAAGAAATCAACCATAAACACCAGCGTAAACAGATAATTAAACACACGCGTACTCGACGAATCCTTAAATTCAATTTTCTCGAAAACTGAGCTTCTAACGAAAACATTTTATTCCCTACTTTCAATTTATCCTTAAACGTAGAATCAACCTGTCACACCCTCTGCATAAAAGGACCTGTCGATTCTTCATTAGGACGCAGAATGTTCTGCTGTTTCTAAAGTATCCTTAACGGAGTGTTTTCATCGAAACATTCCACATTCGGGCGAATTTAATCGGAACGCCATTCGTTTCCCGAACAGACGCTCTCATCTCAATTTCCACGTGCAATAAATACACATTAAAGGGACGTAACAACGGAATTGTAAGTGTGCACCCGAAGACATTACGAGTTCGTTTAGGACGCGGGGTTACGAGTGAAACCTCTCGCGGACGTAATATGCATAAACGTAAGAGACTTATGCAGGTAGATCCCATAGATACGCGGACATTAATCTGGTTTTCAGTGGATCATAAAGATTTACGATTAAAATAAAACCGGTTAGGAATTCTGTGCGGGAACGAACCGCCGCGCCGGTTCCCGTATTTTCCGTCCAACCACCGGCTGATTGTTATCAACCGCATGAACACGTCCATTTGCCGGGGGAAGAAGAAGAGAATTTAAGAGCATCCTGGAATATTCCTCCTCGTGGACTAATTTGAATTTTGTCGTCGCCTGAAGACGCTCAAACTTCTTTTTTATCCGCTTGAACGAACATTTGAACGCGTTCTTCGCGACGTTTTAACGCGGCAACAATCTGCTGTTTACTATTAACGAACTACAGTGGAGTGAGAAGGTTTACTTTGCTCGTGACAAATATAAGAAACTCGCGATGAAGTTCATTTTGTAGATATTAGCCCTTTGCAATCGAACGGCGACTGAGAAGCGACACTGAATAATCGTCACTTGGTGAGTAATTAACGAAGGCAGAGAACAGATCTATGGGCCTCCATAAATTTCTTCGCCACAGTGAAATAGAGAATACGTTGAATATTTAAATAAAATAGTATACTTAATTTCTACGGTAGTTTGAACAAATTTCAAAGATCCGATTTGCAACTCTGTTTAGGTGAAAAGGGTTGGAACTGGTAGATTTAACCCTTAACTACAGATATCTGTCTTTAGGGAGGTGCACCGCCTTGAAGCTTCTAAAATTAGGTCAAAGTTTGGAAATTTTTTTTATTGGTAAGAACTGAATGAAAAGTTTCAATTTTTTTATAGATGGTATAAACGTAACGTTCAGGTTTTTTCCAAATTTTAAAAAGTAAGATTGGTACGAAATGGAGGAGTTACTGCGAAACCTCTTCTGCTAGAACATCGATTGCTGATTGGACTGGACAATCGATGGACAGTCGATTATTTAATTTTTTAAATACGTTCAAAGTTGATTTCTTTTGGTAAAAGAAGCTTTTTCAATTCAAACTGTCAGCATTTCTGTAATAATTACGATATTTGAGAAATCATACGCTATATTGTAGGTAATACATTTTTATTTACGAATCAAACGGAATTTTTTATTTCAAACGTTCAAATCCTTCGCAGAAATTGCGGCCGGCAATTGATATTTTAGCAGAAGAGGTTTCCCCATCAGCGAATAAATTCTCCATTTTGCAGCACTTCGAGTTTTTAAAAATTCGAGAAAAGCTGAAAGTAACAATTTATATCCTTTGATAAAATTGAAAGTTTTCATTTAGTAGCTACCTATGAAACAAATTGCCAAACTTTTGCTACTTTGGCAACTTTATTTATTAAATCACTGTGTTGTAGAAACAAATTTAACGCAACTACTTTACTTCACAATACACATGTGTTTCTTAATATTTTTGCAATATTTGATAAAAAAAACAGCATATTCACAATACATAAAAAATGAAGCTTCTTTTAATGTAAATAGTGCACCACTTGCTCAATGTAAACTAAAATGCTCCACCCGTATAATTGCAGGATCGAAAGGAAAATTCGCCTCCGACAAGTGGTCTATAGTTAAAGGGTTAAACGATATTTCTGCGCCAGATTTTAATACCACGTATCAGCAGAAATGTATGCCCTCGTTATATTACAAGATTCCAGGCTGAAATAATTTTTTAACGACTGTTTACGTACGCTCCACATTCGGTAAGTGTCCTAATACTTACCTACGAACCAGAGTCTACGTATATACCTCACGACGTGTTAGTAAAAAATGTGCGACCGTAGAAAATACCTCGAGAGAGGTTTCGTTTCCTTAAAACTATTCCGACTGTTGCGAAGTAAATTTAGAAGTCGCGTGTCACTCTTCCACCTGGTACTTGCTACCTGCTGATATTACCAATAGCAGAGCCACTACCCCTTCGCCTTCTTTTCCCTCTTTTCCTCGTTCTCGAACCTTACCCGAGGGCACAGAATTACGGGTATCCTCGAAAATAAGCACGCTTACCTCGTGTTTGCCCGAGTTTCATTTCTAATTTTTACGAAACGAGATTCGAACGGGTTTCCGCTAAGCCATCATCATCATTTCTCCTCTGCAACAAAAGTGTGCGGGAAAAAAGAAGAAGATAAGTAGGTTCTTTTGTACGGGGAACATTTCGTTTCCTCGAATTACAATCTTTTCCAGGATTGCACACGTCGTGTTACATTATATTCTTACAATTGTTACCCGGTGTTGTTGTTACCTTTCTATACGAATCCGCTCGCATGATCTTCTCACTGCGATGCCTGGTTTGCTCGAATTCCTCGAAACTCGGAGCAGATATCGGGATAACGCTGAATTTAACCCTTTGGCTGCCAGCGGGCCGATCTATCGGCCCTCGGTACCGATGAGTGTCAAGTTGCTTTCAGATTGCAAAACAATATCAGTAACTAATGCAAGAGATATTACTAATTTTCCACGAATAATTTATACAATTTAAATATTTTATTACGCTACAATTGTATTCCATATCCTCTAAGTTCGAAACGAACGAATACTAAAACTTCCCTCCAGAAAATTCATGAATATTTCAAACATATACCGCGAAGATGGGCCTGGCAGTAAGAGAGTTAAAACACTTCGGGATCGTCGTTGCGTAGAAACGGAACTTTATTTTACAGAGGTGTAGGAAACGGAATGCAAAATGCAATTATAAATTGGTAAAATATAATTGAGATAAAGAAAGCAAACAACGCTGTATAATTAAGATAAACACAATTGGTAACTCTTTATCGTTTCGCAGGAAAGTAAACGAGTCTCGCTCTTGTTTTCCCTATTTATAAGGTCTTCGCTTGATCTCTCTCACTCTCACGCACTCTCTTCACTCACTCTTGTTTAATAACAACGAACGTCGGAAGGCTGTGGCCCCCGTTTCGCCTATTTGTATCGCAGGGATTTAAACAAAACAAGCTCAACAATATGATCGGCCCGATCCGGTCATTAACCTCCTGCAGAGGTCTAACGTTAGGTGACTTGCGCGTGGTAAAACAGAGAATGAATGCGAAAATGGAGAAAATAGGGCTATTTAAGGGTTTAGGGAAGATGGACAGGAGAGTTGGAAGGTGAAGTGTCCAGTACGAGTAATGGCGACTCGTAGATACAGATGAAACTAAGACCAAGAAGGAAAATATTTGAGGGTGTAACAGCACGTCGTACAGCGGAAGGGATTTCCATGGAAAAAATCACAGGCCGGTCCGTTGGTTTGATAACTTCAATCGAGTCACATTGTACAGCGTGAAAGCTATATTCCAGGCCGCTTCGAATCCCGTTGCGGGATCTCTGTGTTTAGACAAACAAACACGAAAGTACGGAAGGGGGAACAAACTAGGAGAGAAAGTGGAAAAAGAGG
>NW_017100410.1:231252-241316 GCF_001263275.1 Habropoda laboriosa
GAAGGTTGAAAAACGTCCTTTGATTGGGGATGCATCAGCGTGGCCGTCGAACCAGGGCAAAAAGTGTTTCCATCGTTCTTTCTTCTCCGAGATTTTTTCAGCGGGTTGCCGCGTGTTTGCCGACGCCAAACGCGCGAACGAGAAGAGAAAAGGGAGGAAAAAAGAGAAGAGGGACGACGAAATAAATGCAAGAGAGGGAGAGAAGGCACGGTAATCCACGCGTTCTCTTGTTATTCCCGCTAGAGAACGCCGCGAATTTTCGCGTTAGCTCGATGCATCTCGGCGGTAATCGTGAGAGGGAAAAACCGTACCTGAGAAAGCGATCAAAGAACGAGGAAAGCTACTCTTTTCTTTCTACCCTGTGTACCCTTCTTTTGAAATGAAACACGACCACGAGGACCTAGCGTTGCTGAAAGTAAGAGCCGCTCTCTCTCTCCTAAAAACCGCTCGAGGCCGTTCAAGCGGGAAGAAAAGTAATCTGGGTTACACAGAGTTGTCATGTAATACGCTGTAACGCTGAGGCGGCCGCGTTTCGTGCGCGGCCACGAGAACTCGACTGCTCGTGAAGGCCTCAATTTCGGGGGGAACAGCGCTAGTTTGTCACGTCGTTGGAAGTAATAACGCACCTGCCCAAGCATCGTCCAGCATGCTGTTATCTTTGGCCAGTTGGTCTTCACGGGGTAGTAAATTGTTTCTTTTTTTTCTTTCGTATATAATTTAACCGTTTCACCGCTGTTGGCTGCTGTAGGCGCTTTGACAATTTGCTCGCGCTCTACCCGTGACGCCTTTTGGCACTCTTTCACCTCAATTTAGCCCTTAATTCTTCTCGTTTGCGCGCTTCCACCTTGATTTAATAAAAGAATTTCAACCCTGGTACGTTCTTTCGTGCGACTGTAGCCACTTAAGGTGCTCTTGGGTCACAAATGACCCAGAGGCCATTTGTGTGACAATTTTTGTTATCAGCACGCCATATGAACTTAGGCAATATACAAGCTGTTGGATTATTTCTAAGAATACCCTGTAGAAATAATCGAGTGAGGACAAAAATGTCTCTGCGTTCTGCAAGCACCGCAGAACTGCGATACAATGGGGTAAACAGTTCGTAGGTATAAGCGGACCTCAGCTTTCCCTTTCTGGGTGTCCAGAGACAGTTCGATAGAGCATTTCGAAAAGTAAAGACGTTTCTACTGAGTCCAAGAGTAAAAAGAATATTAGCAGTTACAAAGACTATTTATAACAGCAAAAGTTATTTTAGGAAAATAAGAAGGCGGTGGGTCGAAAAAGACCCTTTATACAGTTTACCCTAACAGCTAACCCTTCGAACGGTTTATCCCGTGTGAGACTCGGGCGGAGCGTCAGATATCCAAGTGTTTAACTCAAGAGAGACTCTTGGGAAGAAAGTTAGAAAGGGACGAGATATTATTATCATAATTATGACGTAGGGTTACGTATCCAACCGGAGTTAAATGTAGTACATTTTCTCCCTTCTGGTTTATTTGGGTGTACTAGATAGAGAACTTCGAAACTGGAAAGATTAATGGAAAATAAACTAGCGTATAGTATAATTATGTGTTTATTTCAACAGAAGTCATTACATATGCTTGGCCAAAGGCATTTTAATCATTTCTGTAATTTAAAGTACGAAATCTGAAGCTTTGGTTGCTCTTGTGTCAACAACGATCACACACGGCGTAACTATTAAAAATTTTTCTTTATAGTAATTCAAAATTTTGTTAGACTGTCAAAGGGTTAAAAACGATAAATTTCAAAATTTTTTAAAACGAAAGATATTTTTTTTTTTTACTGTTTCGTTAGCTCGAGTGGAAGAAGAGGTATTTTATGATGCTTTTCATGGACGTAAAAAAATTGTAGCTATATCTACAAAAACTCGAAGTCGACCTTGAAAATTTTGAGAAACATGTATTCCAATCATTTTAAAGGGCTCTTTAAACCACATTTTCCGACACAGAAGAGAATTTCGACGAATTCACTGTTCTAAGGCGATCACGTTAGGCGAGTCATCCTGTGTACAAAGAGACTTACCGAAATTTGCTGCGCAATATTATCTCTTACAGAATTAATCTCGTTACATCAGCGACATTGTGAAGAGTATTAAAAGGAAGCGTTCCGTATATACCACAGACGAAACTAATCTTCGTAATTTTGGAGGGACGAATCTCGGAAGAAAGATGGTTCCACTTTTAAAGCCGGCTTACCACTCGTTACGTTTTTAGGTCAGGCTCGATGCCTTCAACGGGGGACCGTTAATTTGCATCTCATAAACACGGATTTTCAAACGCGCCCCCGTACCGAGAGCGATTTAGAGCGGTTATAAATTTCAAACTTTATTCCACGTTCATTAATATTAATATTATAGGATCGTAGAAATAGCAATGCACGTGTCACGAAATTAATGAAACGTCACGACTTTATTGGACGGCGAAGGGACAGACACAGATCTATTACCCCAGTATTGATCCACTGTTTGTTTGTTTATTTATTTATTTATTTAGATTCACATTGTTGTACTTTCCAGGTACCTGGTAATCGTATTGATAAATAGATACGTACAAAGGTGCACGTGAAACATTTATACGTGTCAAATCTGAACTTTATGGAATATTTATTTGCAAGTTGAAAAATTTGAATAGAAATGCGGTTTTATTAGGAAATACATGTACAGGATTTTGAATGAAGTTCACATATACGTTGGGGAAGGGATTTTTATAAATATTACAAATCTTAAGAAGCAGTGCTGCAAAAATATGCTTGAATATTAAAATTTATACGCTAAAAGATGCATGAATGGAAAGCAATTTTTAAAGAATTCTTTTTCCCGCGGTTAATCTATTTAGTAATTTAATTAAACAAAATTTGATACAAGTTACTTAATCATTTTTCTGTCATTCTATACAGAATGTTCGATAATATAATAGTTGAAAGAAAATTTAGGGAATGATTCTCAGTGCCAAAATAAGACGAAAATCAAGAATACCGAGGTCTTCTTTGCAATTTGCGGAGAAGATTTTTAACTGAAAAAGTGTTTATTATCTCGACTCGAAAATTCTATTGGGCAGGTTGCAGTTACGTATTTTTAGGAATAAACAGGTTCAATGAAATACGCCAAAAAAGAGTGACAATAACTATCAACGCAAATTAATTCCTTTTCCGAAAAACGAGGTAAAAGTCAGATACAAATTACCGCGATTGTCAAATATCGAGCAGAGATCAAAATATTCTCCAACAAAATACTGACAAAATTAAAAAGAAAAAGATTAATTGCACATTTCAACAGTTCGATTTTCTCTTAACGCAAAAATATTTATAAATAATTCATGTATCACGGGGCACCCATAAAGCTGTATTTACGTATTTGCTGGTCACAATCGAATCCGTGAAACGTTCTTCTACTCGCCGCGAGACAAATCTGTCGCAATTTACTTGGTCGACTGTAAGGTGAATTTCCTGAAAGGCAAATGGGTAATAAAATCAGCGAAGGAACGCTCTATGCCGCAGTTTCGAGCGGTGATAGATCAGTTGAGCGGTTCGTTGAATTCCAAATAGAAAATGTTGTACACGCGGGGCATGAAAACGCGGGAAGTACTAATCCCGATACTGTTTCGAGGGTTGTTAATGTCAGTCTTATCTTAGCGCGGTAAACAGAATCGTTAACGAAGGGACCACTCACGAGAAATCCTTGATGTAAGCTGCAAAAACATACCATCCCCGGGGTAATTAGTCGAATAAAATTTTCCACGAGCTGATAAAGCCAGCGGGAGAAGAACGGCGAGAGGAAACGAGCGTGGAGACTGTTAATTGAAATGTTTGTACTTGGAAGAGTTTCCTTTGTTCCACGAGAATTTCCAATTAGAGGTTTGAATTTTATCGATGGGAAAATGTTGTCGATTTTGTTTTCCAGTGAATCACGCCTCTGTGATTTTCTGAATTCGTATTCGTTTACTGTTGCATATTTTTATGGAAATTGGTCAAATCGAAGTTATGTTGTTTTTGTCATTTGTGTTGTAGGAATGACATAGGAAGGTATAAATTAGGAGATTCTTAACTTATATTATTCTCGTAGAATTTTAGCAATTTTAACAAAAAAAAAAGAAAAAGAATTAACGAATTAATTTAATAGTATCTAATTTATTAATTTAACAGCACTATCTTAAACATAAAAACATAGAAAACAAAAATAACTCCTTTATACGTATTCCACAACACTGATTTTTCTTCATAGAGAGTGATTAAATCGGTGATTTCATTTCTCCACTAATTTTTTTCCTGACTATTTTTGCTCGCACGAGAAAGACGCAGTGTCCACTTGCGTGCAACTCGCGATAGTTTTACTCTCAAAAGGACAGTGTAACGGTTTGAATTTAAAAGGGGCGCGCCTTTTTACCGTGATCGGCGCGCGTCCGCCGAGCGGCGTTGGGAGCGGCGACTGCGCATGCGTCGAGCGAAAAAAAATATGGCGTATTGTATTGTATGAAGACCATGTGCGTGGCGTCTGTTTTCGGTTTTGCCAGTAAAAGTAATATAAAATCAGAAAATTCTTTTACCGCTAACTCTTTTCTGTGCGCGAACAAACAGCTAGCTTATGTTTTGCTCGATGTACGTACAATGACGCAGGTTCGCGTTTCTTATGTTTGACTCGTAAGAAATATCACGAGTTCTAAGAAGTTAAGGCCTAGAATTTTCCCCAGAACAGTTGCGAGCGTACAGCGATTAGAAATCGGGCAGGACGATTCGTCCTCAGTCAGTGTTTACGAGGCTGTCGAACGAGTGCCTCGACGAACGACGAACGTCGCTTATACTGCGTGATTATAGTCTTGTGGGGAATACAGTGCTCCCTCGAACAACGCGTTTTCGATTATACGCGATATTTTTTTGAAAAATTTTGACGTTCATTTCGAATCAATTTACACATTTATCATATATTCACAATTTTCTTTGTTACGATATTCTACATCCTTTGGACTCCACAACACCGATTTTTCTTCAACAAAGAGTGATTAAATCGATAATTTCATTTCGCGACCAATTACTTTTCCTGACATTTTTTATTCGCACGAGAGTTCTCTCAGGAATACAAAATTACTTCGCCTTTGCAAAGCAACTGTCCGACAGTAGTATGATTACGTAGCCATTCGAGAGCAAGTCTCGACACGTTTACTCTCAGGCAGTTGAGCTATGCTCTCGGACAGTCACTCTCAGGCGCAGTGTCCACTCGCGAGAAATACTCTCGACAGCAACTCGCGATAGTTTTACTTTCAAAATGGCACGTAGCTTCGTGTTTAGTTCGATATAATACAGACAACGACTATGGCTCGAGTTTCTTACGTTCGGCTCGAATTTCTTATGTTTTGCTCGAGTTTCTTATGTTTCACTAGCAAAAAACATCACGAGCCTCGCGCAATGTTTTGGTACGTGAGGTTGACTAGGCCCAAGTTACATACTTGAGGGTCACTCACACGCCTAGGATTTTTCTCAGAACTGCTTCGTGTAACGGGGAGCAGAAATCGGGAAGATCGTCACGTACGCAGTTAGTGCTTACGGGCCTACCGAACGAGTGCGTCGACGAACGACGTTTGCCGTGCTATCATAGTCTTGTAGAAAACGGTTTCGATTGTGCGTGGGTTTCGAATCAATTTACGTACTTAGCATATTCGTTCGTGTGAATTAAGTGCCGCTGCATACAAGAAACTAGTGTACCGAATTCAAGTACACAACGAACAGCTCAGCTTGAGAGAAAAATCAAACGACAAGCGTGTCCTCTGCGAGCTACACAGCTTCACGGTATGTATATGCGTGAATAATATGTATGTATATATATGTACACAATCGAATGATTGAGTTAATTGAAAATAGAGGAGAGCCTACGTATAGCTAATTAGATTAATTACTGCAACAATTTCGTTTTATCGTATCCTAAGTTTATTTTTCTTGTAATAAGATGTGTTATAGCTATGAAACAACAACAAATTAATTTTTTACTGCTGTCTCCCCGAGACATATACATATTCTATCCTTTTCTGGAAAAACACTGTCTCTTAGTAAACAACTAAGTCTTTACACACGACCTACTTTGTTTGTTATTACTGTAACGACAATATACAATTGACACGCAGTGCAGATGATCAGACTTTAGTTTTCCGTAAAACCGGGGGATGGTTCCCAACTACATACGCGGATTTCCATCTACGCGACAGTCGACGTTTCTAAACCTTCGCGCAGTTCGACAGAACGCTGTATACATATACATATACATATATTCATCGTCACCATAGTAACACCAGCATAGTACCACGAAAAATAGCAACGCGAGTAGTCACACCGAAACCATTGTACGCGTCAACATTACTTGCATTAAACTAAACAACAAAAGAAATCAAGCAACGAATAAGAAAATGCAGTTGGTCACAGTGTCGTAACCACCACTGCAATGTCATTCGGATACAAAAACATCGGCCTGCGACTTGACTCGCTCTCTCGGCTTGGTTGCATTTTTCACAGGAGATCAAGTAAATCAGCATTTGCTGGGCCATTGTAAAACCGGTTGGGTATCTGCTTGATCTCTACAACGCGGAAAGCGCGTACTGGGAATAAAGAAGAGCTGAAGCGGTAGAAGGGAATAAAAGCGCGAGAAACAATGCCGAGGTGTCTGGAGACGTTTGTCTCACACGTAAAAGCCTGTATGCTTCGTACTTGCACCGCAGATTGTCTGTGTGTGTGTATATATGTATATATATACGTTGCCACTCTGACTGGAAGAAAATAAAGCCGTGTGGCAAGCGGCGTCGTTTTATCAACTGCACTGTAATCACGAGCGATCCCTGTGAACAAACTTGAACGCTCTGCGTGTCAATACGGTATCATCGCGCGTATTATTGCGCACGGTGTGTGAACAGGAAGGTTTCGAGTGGGAAGAAAGAGTTTGGCGAGAGTAGACGGTGATCCTTCGCGAAAGTGTGAATGGGAAACACTTTCGGGATAAGTCTCGAGATTCGTTTTGTATAGGTGATATTAGCGGAGTTCTTGCTGCTTCAGGTGTTTTCTTCGCGACGACATGTATGTGCGACATGAAAGAGTTGTTGAAACTTCTTTTTAAGAAGAAACGTAGAATGTTTAATGTGAATATTTTTGAAACAATGAAGATTCAGTTATGACGTATTTTATATTATTTCCTGTATGTTTTTGTGTATAGTAATGAAGGTACTAGAATTATTATAGTACAAAGGAGTCAGTGTAGTAAAGGCATTATTGAAGTTAAATTCTGAAATTAAAATGCAGCTCTAGAATGAAATTAATTAAAATGAAATTAAATTAAAGGAGAATTAAAGAAAATAGAAATTCAGTTCTAGAGTTTTAATTCCAATGTTAAAAGGCGAACGTTATTCAGGCTTGAGGTGTATTATAACTGCGTTATTAAAACAGTCGTGTGGCCTATTTTAATATCCAGGTATAGTAAGTGCTGTCACGTAGAAGCTGCTCTTTTGTAAACATGTTTACATGGAGAAGTGTTTTTTCTGAAAGTGAGCGGCACTATAAGAATGAAAGTTGCGTTAATTAAACTTTACAACAAAACATAAAATCATAGTAATCATAAATAATACATTACATTCGATTCTTCTGAAGGATGCAAAAATAGCGAACGAAGTAAGAATAGCTAAACGTTAGAATCACTGTGAAACACGTAAAAATTGATCAACGTCGACATTTCTGTGCAACGATACACTGATAATATCTAAAAATGAATAAACAGAGGAGGTATAATTTCTTTTGTGCCTTGTGTCACGACAAAAGATTTATCTAACAATGAAAAATAGAAAGTACCGAAGGATATCAAAGTCGACTACGGAATACATTATGCGACATACCCTGCTGAGAACTAAAATAACAATATACGTGGCTGTTGTGCAAAAAGAGAAACAAAATAATGAAGCGGTTGATGTAAAAGGAGAGGAGAGTGAAACGCATAACAGACGTTACGAAACGAACTGTAGGGATCGTAAGAAAAATCTGTCTCGAAGGAAAAGTCGAAGGGAGGGAAATTGCGTCGGTCGTGAAGCAGGATAAGAATAGAATGGAAATACTGAAAAGAAACCTCGTTTATGTAGAAAGTTCAACATATCGAGGAAATGTTGCAAGTGACGAACGGGTTCGTACACTGTAACGAAATGCTACCTATTACATTGTTTCTTCCGGAGGAAAATGGACCAAGAGAGATATACACTACCGGCCAAAAGTTTGGAATCACCTCCCACTTTTCATCGATATTAAATCTGCTGGTAATTTTTTATAGATTTCAAGTTTATCTCAATTCTACTCGAATGATAAAAAATTCTCAAAGTCGCTGACTTTTTTCAGGAAATTTTTGTGTAAATTGCAATGCTCGGTGATTCGAAACTTTTGACCGGTAGTGTATTTCTACTTTTCGAAAGAAATTAGCTGTAACATTTTGAGTTTGCATACCGTTTGCATTGTTAATTTTTCTTTGCAAATTATACTTGGAACTAATATTTATTGCTGATCGTATAGCTAAGGCTGTTTTGTTGTTATTACATGTATCTCTCTCAAATTTGATCAGTGATACTTCATTTCAGGGATTCGTTGAATTTATTTACCTCAGAGATGCTGTAATGGTTTTTGGTGTAACAAACCACTTTTGCCAATATATAATACAATTTTTTATTTATTTACTTTCGCATCAAATGTGTATACGTGGTTATTAGAGACGATGATTAATATTAGAACTTGACTGTAATCCTAGATTTGAATGAAAAAATATCTCTAATACTGAACTAAACTAAAGGCTAGGAATATTAAAATAAAAATAAGATATTAAATTAACACGACACCTTAACACTGATAGTTAATATTAAAACTTAACTATAATCCTGGATTTTAATAAAAAAATATCTCTAGTACTGAACTAAACAAAACACTGTGTGAATATTAAAGTAAAAATAAGATATTAAATTAAGACTACACCTTAACACCGATATTTAATATTGAAACTTAACGATGGTCTTAAATTTCAATAGATACATATCTCTAATACTGAACTGAACTAAACGCTAAGGGAATCTTTAAAAAAAAGGAGATCAAAGGAGATTAAAATCGCTCGATGTTCATAGGCAAACGATGAACCTCTGTTCTCGACAGTACACTAAAGGAACCACAAACTCATGCATCGAAATTCACGTAGCGTACGAACCGTTCTAAATTCTACTCGGACAAACATTGGAGAAAAGCGGCGGCGCATCGTCGAACAAATGGGGACGATATTAGCCAAGCAGGCTCGCTCGCTCGTTCGTTCGTGTATTCAATTCCAGGGCGTTATCGCGCAACGTTCACGAGCAGTCGAAAACCATTCGCTTAAATTTTTGCCAGAACTCGAGGCTTGCGATGCATCGCGACCCCCAGTCTGTATTATGCGGTTGCACGGAGCTAGCCGTTCGATTTATCAACTATCCGTGGCCGGATAAGAAATGAAATATGCGAGTACGCCATCCTTACGAACGGCTCCGGTAACAACGCTTAATCTGACCACCATGGCTCGACCTACATTCTCCCCGTAGACATTAAAGCGATTCCATCAACCGTATAAGTTCTCACCGCGGCCACTCGAAAAATATCTCTGCTGCTCGGGCAAAGGAGTGCAAGTGAAGTTTTGGTCAAACAGGACAAGTAGGGATGGTAGTTAGATATATTCTACGTTGCTTTCGTAGTTTAATTGTTTGTTGTTATTGTTATTATTTATTTTCAGCCTAAGGGCTGTGAAAAGGATTTGGTTTGCAATAGATTGTTGCACTATTTCCTTGTTTATTCATTCATGATCCATTTTGTTTTGTCTCTTAAACACTCATTCTTTGGTTATCTATTTCTGTTTAATCCTCGACAGGTATGTCAGCCGCCCGACCCTTAGATTTCTTAGCATGTAGTTCTATTTGTACATATTTTTCCGCCTTCGTTCGTTTCGTAGCAGCAGTAATTTTATGACACCACGGCAATCGTAGTCTTTCAATCTAAGAACTTGTTTTCGACTTAGAATCTTCGCC
>NW_017100410.1:241513-252166 GCF_001263275.1 Habropoda laboriosa
ATAGCTACGCCAATGACTTCTGCATGCCCTCCGCCAAGGCCGTGCGAGTCTGGCTATGGTCAGTAGCCAGATTCGCACGGGTCAGGGTTTTTCCTGACCAGCCAACTTTCACCAGAAAGTTGGCGCCTTTTTTGTTACGCGCGCTTTTCGGTAGCGCGGCTTGCTCCCTGTCCTTGTCTAAGGACAGGGGCATATAACCCGAAAGACCGGCGGAAACGAGAGAGTCGAAAAACGACGATCGGCAGAACGTCGTGCTGCTCAATCGTTCGCCTCACACCGTTATTTCATTGTATTCATCGCTTTTACTTGCGCTAGCAATTAATGTTCACGCGTTCCGCGTCTAATTAAAACGAGGTTTGAAAGTGTGTAGAGTATGGCTTTATTAACCTTCGTCTTCTCCTACCCTTCCCCTCAGAAGTTTTAAACCATTAGTAATAATTGTTTTGTCCTCCGCCCCACGGAGGTGGTCCTTAGTCGGCACACCACGTGCAAAATTCGACAAGGCTCGAAAGGTTGGTTGCAACGACCACGAGCACATCAGAATCAATTTTCTAATTATGTATATTCTTATTTATAATTCCATCTTACCTATTCCTACTCTCCTTATCTTATTGCATTCTTTTTCTTTTTCTTTCTGTTCCTTTTCCTCCCTATTGCACCTTTTCTCTTTGGTTTCATTCCTAGTTGTGTGTTTACAATTTTTATTTTAGAGTAGTTAGTATGAGATAACGTGCGGATTTCGATTCTTTTAGGTGTTAGTAGATCTGAAGGATGTTTCCTTCTGAGCCCTCAGGGTAGTCCTGAGCAATGATTTTTAGATAGTTGGTTCATGTGGTTTTTTATCCTTCTAATAAAATAAATAGCAAAAATACGATATCCTTTGCGATAATAAAAATGCAGGAAGATTTTTTGGAATGGCAAATGCCTTCTTACGTGGGAATTCGTACTTAATAGCCGTTGAAAGAAGGCATGGAAACCGAGAAGGGCTGAAAATCCGTATATCAAGGGTTTAAGCGTTTTACGACTCGGGGGTGACGACTGTTTGAAATCTGCTTTACCAGATCCTAGATCGTGTAAATCGGACTGTAAATTCTTGGTGTGATCGTGTCACAATCGAGGCTGGGAAATGGGGATCTTCTTCGCTTCTCCGTTTTATAGTTTCCAATCTTCTAGGCTGTGCGAACGCAACGAAAATCCTGATGGAATCTGGTAAAAGTATTGCTGATCTCTGAAACAAAATTTTTTCGGTTAGGTACATAACATGGCTGTGAAGGTTTCAAGGATTTGTCGATGTATTCTACACTTTTAAGAACAGTAAATTTGATATAACAACAGTTTTGTACATTAGAGTTTAAATTTAGATTAAAATTAAACTCAAGTTAACCCTCTATGGGCCCGTGTAACTTTCAGGTCACATACTAATATATCGATATTTTATTAAATAATTGAACTTTCTTCCACAAAATGGCATAAACGTCTTGTTGTACAATGTCTCCTTATTAACCAGTAACTTTCTTGATAACCGTTGTTACTTCAAAGTTACAATATGTATTCGTTATGATAAAATTGTCGAAACTGCTGAATTCACTGTTATTCTGTATTTATAGGTCGATATTTCCTAATTTTACGTTACATACATTCTTTTACAGAAAAGAAAAATATTCGGTCCATAGAGGGTTAACAAATTTACTTGTTAAATTCTAATTCTCCCTAATTATTATTCGTGATCCCTTTGCAAAAATTACTCGTCTGTTTCTTTGATGGACTCGAAGGTTCTGAAAATTGTAAGAAACCTTTTCGTTTTTTAATTTATGTTTTATATAAGTTCCTTTCTAAAACAAACTACATGTACTTTATTTTTACGTTTCTTTTAGACTTCCACATAAACTTTATAATTTATGATTTTACTAAATCACCATTCGCTCACTCTCTTTCGACTTAACCGTCAGCTGGGTCACCTGTGATTAATTTAATTCAATCCTTAGTTTTATCTTATAAATATTTCTACCTTAACTTAACACTAGAACTACCAACCGGGTCAAAATCACCTATTAGCGACTTTCCAAAAGTGAAGTTTTATGTAACTAAAATGTGAATGAACAATTAGATTAGATCGGCACAAATAGAAGCATACACGCAGAAAACAAAGTCGAAAAGTTACAAATGGTAATACTTGCTGTGTATCGAACATTCACTGTTTTTGGAAAGTTGCTAATGGGTCATTTTGACCCGGCCGGTGGTTCTAGTGATAATGAAACTTTGAAAAATTGTTCAAGGTAAACACAGTGCTAACACTGTATAAAAACAGTGAACAGCCAAAACTAACATACGCGGCGATTAAAAAATCGTAAGACGAGGGTTCGAACATCTCTTTAATCCTTACATTAACACATTGAGCGCCGGCGACCTGAGAGACATTTAAAGCCTGAGCGCCGGCAACGTATCGGCCACTTAAAGCCCAAACGCCGGCCTCGTTCGCTTGTTTCTGATCCATGAGTAGCCAAAAAAAATATTCAAAACATTATACATTTTCGTAAAATAGTACATTTTAATTGCATATTCGTCATATACAATTTAACGTAAATGAAAAATAGAAAGAATGTGTAAGACACCCATGCCAGCAAAAAAAATTCCACATCATCGTGTGGCCGGCGCTCAAGCGATAGACCCAGAAATCCGAATTATCGCGGGGCCGGCGCTCAAGCGATAGACTCAGAATCCCGCGTTTTCACGGGGCCGGCGCTCAATGTGTTAAGACCAATATGAGAAAGAAAGAAATCTTCAATCCAAAGTTACCAGGATAAAAAATTCCTCCTCCGAAACGAACTTCATTGTTATATTTTTCCACGTTCCGCCACATTTTGCTGCGTCGGCAATGAAATAAGCTCGGCAGTAATGAGCCCGACGGTTTAGTAAAGCGCGAGATCTTGTTCTATCTCTGACACAGAGTAGCGGTGCGTAATAAAACTGAAACTCGGCGCATAACTTAGATGAAGACGAAGGGACAGTTCGGTAGACTGTCCTCTGTTCTACATGCTGGTTTCCATCGTGCTTGTCTCGACGTCTTCCTGGCTACATCGTCAGCCAGCGCGGATTACCACGACGGAAACTCGTTGGTAGATTCCGCAATCGTCGAAGTTACATCTAACCCGCAAACCCTTGAGGAAATTATTACACGCCAGAGTAACGCTTCCAGGATCTTGGTCTAGTTTCACACCGGCAGCTTTGCATACCGTTATCGCTGTCGTCATTGTAATTCGATTTAAGAACATTCTAACGGCAACATATTGAAAACTTGAGAAACGCTGTTAGCTAGTTTTTTGTTAAAAATTTTGGTATCCTCAAATTTCAGGCTGATAACTGTATTATCTGTTTAATTAATAATCTTGGGTATACAGAGACTGTTTTAGTTGGGAGATAATAGTTTCGTAAACAGAATATTATAAGTGGATATTAAGTAAATAGAATGAGAGTTTCGAGACTTTCACGGCCCGGATGAAGCCGTGTCCAAAAGAATTTATATTCCGACGTTTCGCCAGCATTGCAGCTAGCTTCATCAGGGTCTGGAGATGTACTGATAATAGTCTAAACAGAATATTATAATTGGATATTAAGTAAATAGAATGAGAGTTTCGAGACTTTCACGGCCCGGATGAAGCCGTGTCCAAAAGAATTTACATTCCGACGTTTCGCCAGCATTGCAGCTAGCTTCATCAGGGTCTGGAGATGTACTGATAATAGTGTGCGTCTGGGTGTTCACTCCTTTAAGTACCTGTGTTCATTTTCCGGATCAGTGATTTGACCAAGCAGTGTTTAATTGATCGATCAATTAAAAACGGGAGGAGGGTGAAGTTGGTAACCTGTGTCTCTATTGATGCTGTTAGAGTTCTTCATAATTTCTAAGGATTCCCTATATTTGCGTGTAAGTAAATAGAATAATCCATGTGGTAATAACGTTAAGTATCCTCTTGAGATTTTTAATTTTAATCTAGCTGTTACTCTTGAAATTATTAATTCCATGTGAATAATAGAAGATATTGCGGTAATAATTTCTATATCAGTTGAAGGTAAACATAATTTGGAATAGAGGAAATAAATATTGAAATTTATATATTTAAAAATTGTAATTATTCGTAACAGGCTGTGTCTACCTAATTTTAATACAGTTGAAGCAAGAATTATTGGCCCAGTATAAGATGCTTCAACGTGATTTTAATAATCAATTATGAAGTTTATGTATGGGAATTTTTATTGGGAATGTTTCAAATTAAAAATAAACACTGTATCGAGATTTTTGTACATGTTCTTGGATTATAATTAGCACGGTCCATTTTTAATTCCCTTTGTTCAGCTTCTCAAGTGATAAGTAATGAAAGTAATTGTTTCCAAGTGGTTTGGAAGTTTTCTGCAAAATAACTGTAACACTGAAAACGAACTATGGCTTTGGTAGTTTTAATAATTTTATAATGTAACAGTTGTTCTATGGGTTGGAAATTTTTTGCAAAATAAAGAACAACATTCTAGGATCCATACTGGTTTAAGTAATTTTTCGTAATTTTTAGGGTTGGTAGATTTCTGTGTAACACTTTTACTTTCCAAAAATTAGAGAAAATAGCTGAAGGTTACATTCATATCCACCGAAAAAATTGAAGCAATTCCTTTAGTAGTTACCTCGGAAAAAATTTTCATCGATTCGTGAAAAATTGAATTTACGACCAGACGAAGTGTCGCCGAAATTTTCCGTCTATCTCAGCGAATCTGCTCGCCTATCGAGGTTCAAACGACTTCCACGATGTTTCTGAATAATATTTCTACCGAAGCACATGTTGAAAGGGAAAAAGTCACGTCAGAGAGGAAGACAAACCGCAGCGCAGCCGAGAATACCGAATGTGTATCCTCTTCCTCTGTTGTTCAACAGCCAGCGAAGAGGATAGAGCGGGGCATGAGTAATTTGTTTGCTGGGTGACACGAGGCTTGATTTTTTCGACGGCGGGAACGACTTCAAAACATTTTGCCCGCGTGATGGGCCGGCGAGTTTTTGCAAATTCGGGGCAAATTGACCTGTCCTTTCCGGTAGGTACATTTAAATTGGAAAGTAATGGCTGAGCAACGATTGTTAGAACGCTCTCCGGTTTTCATTTAGCTTCTACAGATGGCCTGGCAGATAGATTAAACTATGAGACAGTTATCCGAGAACGTTGTTTTCGTTGTTTTACATGCAAATATAGAACCCTTTTGAAGTTTCACTGATAAGGATAATTGGTTCTAACGATTGCTTTCATTTCTTGCGAGAAAAAGGGCGCAATTGAAAAGTCAGTAGTATTTTTAACGTACTTATTGTTTTTCTTCTTTTAGGTAAACTTAATCTTGCGTTAGTTTGGTGAACTTTTTCTTAATATTAGTTTGATAGGGATTTTAAATTCTTTGCTTTTAAAGTTACGTAAATAATAGTGTAAACAAAAATGATAAAAGAATATAGAAAATTACTGGACTAACCCAGGATTAATACACTCTTCTATCCATAAATTGGACATTGCAATTGAGTCATTTGGCGAGTAGACCGATGAGTTCGCGAATAATTTCTTATTGGAAATTTGATTAGTTACGAAACGCAATGTAAGAAAATTGAAACATGAAGTATTAGGTGTATATAGAAATGAATTCTTTTCGACTGATGGATGAGAAGATCACCAACAATAATAGAAATTATTTCGATTCTTGATCTGTTTTCATTCTTTTTAAGTAAAACCTTGATTGTACCCAAAAGTTGGAAAGACCTAATATATTTAGACCCAAGGAATATTGCATATTGCGTACTGTGAAAGTATTCAACCTCAGCACAGGTACCAAATAATTTCTCGAATTGCGACAACATAAAGAGTTTTTAACACTGTACGTCGTTCAAAATGAGAGTAACCTCGCTCTCGGACCGAGGGTAAGCAGAGGGTAAGACGGAGAAAAACGTAGGCGGTTAAGTGGGGGTTTGGACGTTCTAGTGGTTCATCCTTAACACTGTACGTCGTTCAAAATGAGAGTAACCTCGCTCTCGGACCGAGGGTAAGCAGAGGGTAAGACGGAGAAAAACGTGGGTGGTTAAGTGGGGGTTTGGACGTTCTAGTGGTTCTAGCCCTGCCTTAGGCACCTCCCATGCGCGAAGCGAGGTTACTCTCATTTTGAACAGAGTATACATAGGTTTACGGGACGCGAATTTCACAAGGAAAATTACAGAAACCGTCTACATTTCTCTCCTACCACTTACGCTTATTATACATTTTATACAAATATATAACATCACATAGTTTCGTTTATAAGTTAATAGTGTAATCGTAAGTTGTTTTTTAAAGAAAATCAGAGGTTTCATTCACGCGTCAATTTCACCCGTGTCCATAGAGATAGGTATATAAGAAATGTCCGTAAACCTAGTGTTAAATAACAATTCTACACTTTGAATGTCTCGAGAAACGTTCAAACTTGATCGTTGCACCGTTCAATTTGCCGGCTGATACGAACGGGATTATAAGTGCTCCGGGTTTCCAAAGGCGGAAATGAAATCGGAAAATGAGCTTGTAATGATTCCGGTACGGCACCGAGGAGAGGAAGGTCGGTTTGGGCGACGTCAACGTTGCCCTCGAGAGTGGTTATTAAATAGCATGGCTATAAATTGCGGAGAAATTCGCTCTACCGCCCTTCGCTGCCCTTCCATCGGAGGAAACTTAGTCAATTTCCACCAGCGTAAATGTTTGCACGCGCCTCTGATAGATATTTACGCGGGAACGTGCGAATTCCACGAAATCATCCTTCATCCACGTGCTGGAAAATGCGTCGAAAGTGTTGCCGCTCGTTTTCCGCTCCTTTCTTACCGCCGTGCGTGCGTCGATTGATCGTTTACCGCTGCTCGACATGCGAGCGAAATGTCCGCCTTCAGAAGCTTCGCTAAATCGAGGCCATCTTCCAGATCTTCGAGCCACTTCTTCCTTTCTCTCCTTCTTATCCTGCCGTTCTCCTTTCACGGGTATTAGAACGGAATGCAGACGATGGATTAGTATGTGTTAGCTTGGTGCAAATGAAACGTGGCTTTTTAAACAGCTGAAATCGACGAGTCGATACTGTGTATGAAAATTTTCTCGGATCGTAAATTTTTAGAGGCTTTAGTGAAGAGGGAATAGCATAGGTGCATCGAATGGTTGAAAAATCTATAATACAATTGAGGTGTCCAGTGCAAGAATATTTTAATAATTTTCTATCAAACCATACCGCAGTTAAGAACGATATACCGGAAGACACAAGGTGAATAACACGTTTGAGCTCTACTCCTGAACTCCATAAAAGACAAACTCCTTTACCAGGTACAATAAGGTGTCAGAGTGAAAATGAAAAGTTCCCTTTCTCGAACTTGCCTCGGTACTCTAATTATGGTCGTACGTTCACACGGCGATATTGTGTTCATCGTAAACGAGACAAAGTCGTCGAATTCCCCGGCAGTATCTCCTTCCACCGGTGAAACGACTCTTTCAATCTCGCCGCGTGGTAGTTTAAGAAAGTTTCGACCATGCCTCCGGGCGGACACCTCGCATGATTACCCCTTTGAGGTAACTACTGTCGAAGCAGAACGTTTAATCAAGTTGACAACTTTCGTAATCACGGCCGTAATACGGTCGAGTTGCGCATAGGCCGAAGTTGTACCGGGCCTGCTGCCAGCGTCGACTCGCTGAATAACGATGGGGGACGATTTGCGAAAAACCGTGTGCAATTAGAAATTTAGCTGGACAAGGGGAGTGGTACATTTAAACAAGAATTTCATTTCCCCGTTCGGCAGGGAATTCGGCGTAAAGGTAGATCGGTGCAGAGCGTGGTTCGATTGAAATGTTAATTCCAAGGAATGCTTTTGAACGTTACGTTTAGACGTTTCTAATTTATGAGCGGTGAAACGGAATGGAAATAGGGAACAGAGGAGTGATTGTATCGTTGAAGGATCAGGGAGTGAAGAATCACGAGGTATACTCGATAGATTCATCTCGAGGACAGCGGATGGCGAGACAGTTGCGCGCACGACGGAGGCCGGGTCAAGTGTGACCCAATGCTAAAATCTTTCTCGTATGCAAGTGAAATTATATTTTTTTTAGTTTACTAAGTATTGATCCTTTGCAGTCCTAACTCGACGTCAGAATTTTTGCCTTCAGATATCATATAATGATAAATGTTAATAAACCGTTTTTTAATGCATTGATATTATTCTGAAACTAAGTACTTTATAACTAGTATTACGCTGAAATATTGAAGTAAAGGGAAACTACGTGGTATTGCCCGAGAGTGCCCGAATGAGTGCGGACTAACTGGACCATTTGGACCGCAAAGGGTTAATCGACGTGTTTGTGATAAAAAGAGAAGAGAGTCTTGTCTCAGTTTTGAAATAAAGGACATTTAACCCTTTCGCGATGGCGGAACTAGCCATCAGTACGCCACTAACGAACGGGTCGTCGTGCCATTAGTGCACACCATACACATTAAGAGTGTCTCGCGTTTTTCGAGCTCCCACTGTGTACGTGTAAAATCTTAGAAGATTTCGTTGGAACAAACGAAAACGCCTTGTCCTGTATTTTAAAATAAATCTTCACTTTGAGTTGTCGAGGCGCGAGCCAATGCGACGCGCTTAGTGGATGCCGGATATAACCGGCGCTAGCCAGTGTGAAGCATTTAGTGGATGCCGGATATAACCGGCGCTAGTCGCGAAAGGGTTAAAAGCTGGGTCAGAGGTGACCCGGCTTCCGCCTTTCAAAGGTTAAGCAATATTTAGGGAAATTTTTTCAACGTGTCAAAGTTGAAATTATTTAAGTACGAAAGTACAGTCGTTAGATAAGTGACGAGACGAAGAACTCTGGTTCGAAAAATATCTGAGTAAGAAGTACGATCTCTGTCACCAATTTAAAATAGCTGTTAACTATAATACCATTACAGTACATATAAAAAAAAATTGAAAAATTAAAAAATTAGGAGAAATTAGATTGGGCGTTTCTGTCACATCTGCTTTATAGTCCCAATCTCACCCTATCACATTTCTGTTCGTTTGACTTCCCTTTTATGGAGTCAAGTTGAACAGCAACGAAGAAGTAAAAACAAATTTGCAAAAATAGCTCAGACTTGAAGACAAAGAATTCTTTACTGCTGGCATAGGAAAGCTAGTAGAGCAATGGGACAAGGGTGATTATGTTGAAAAATAGGTAAATTGTGATTCATCCCTTTACTTATTAAATGATCCTTCGTAAATTATCGTCGAATCTACTCTTGAGAATTGAAGCTGTAAATGTAACAATTAACAACAATTTTCTCTGCATTCGTTCTCGATGATCCTAACAGCGAATCCATATAAAATCCTGTCAAAATTAGTTTATCACAAGTGTACAATTATAGCAGGGGATTATGAGATTCGTCGAAGAAAACGTACAAAAACAATGAATCTTTGGTACGAGAGGCGTCGATACTGCCTCAATTAAATATAATTTCGATAAATTTGGAAGGTGGAAAAGGGGTGTACGATTGTTCGATATATTCTGCTCGTTTTGATTACATTCATTCGCGAGGATCTAGGAGCGAGTCAATCGAGAACTATAACGAGGCTGTACTTAATTAGTCAGAGCTAAAGGAGCAAATATATGGGGCTACATTCACCGCGGTATTACCGGCACCGTTGATGAATGAACGAAATAGTTTTGAAGCATTAAATTGTTGGCTGGTATTTCCATTAGGAATGACGTAACCAATTATCACCGTGAGAATGAAGTATCCGAGAATTCGTAATTAAATAAATTCGTGCTTATAACTCCTAAATAGTTGAACCTCTCTGTTCAGAACTTTAAAGGTTTACCTACACTATTTATTATACGAACGTGTACGTAATATTTTACGTAATATTTAGATTTTATTAAATCACAGTTTATAACATTTTATGCAAAATTAGGAAAATGTTGTAGTATTTTAAATGCATAATATTTGACTACAGTTAAAATTATGTTTAAAGTCCGTTCTTCATTTCCAGTAGATATCTATAAATGTACACCAATATATTTGTTTTTATTTCCAATAATTTGTACAATTTGTCCTAAAGGGATAAAATAAATAGAAAAATGGACCAACGTATTTTCTTTTCACAGATATTCTCTTTTTTTTATTTCCAATAATTTTTACAATTTGTCCTAAAGGGATGAAATAAATGGAAAAATTTTGTGAAAAGTTATTAGAAAACATGTAATCATATTGAAAAGTAAAAATATAATATACGTAGTATAATTTCAAAAATTAAATATAATTTCATTGTTACTTCATTTGTTTTACTATACAGGGTGAAAACCATAACGTGACCATCTCCATTATTTTCGTCGTTAGTGAACCGAACAAAATTTTTTCTGCCATAGCTCTCAAAGAACTTTCAAGGTGATGAGACTAAATTTTTTTTATGCCTCTTTTTAAATTAGTTTTCAAGGCCGCTGTTGCGACCTCATTGTCACGCAACGAGGTCTGGCGGATTATCGTTGTAAAAAGGGTTAGTCGCATTTGGTCCCCGTAAACGGTATTTATTAATGTTATTACCGAAACGATCTTGAAATCTGTCGAAAGTAACGAAAGTGAAATTTTTCCATTTTGTTGAAAAAACTAAAT
>NW_017100410.1:252200-253109 GCF_001263275.1 Habropoda laboriosa
GAATGGCCTAGAAAGGAATATTTGTTAGGCATTTGTTATGTTTAGACAACACGGGTTGTCAAGCCGATCGCGGCGTGTGTGAGTGTGTGTATGTGGATGCGTACGTTGTGGAAAAGGAAGAAGAGTGCGAGGTGTGTGTGTGTGGGGAAATAAAAACGAGATGCCCAAATAGGAAACCGGCAAGGGAGAATAGAGAGGGAGTGGTTGGCGTAGCGCATAAACACTCAGCCTGCTAAGCCGAAGGTCCCAGGTTCGATTCCCGTTTGGGTCCCTCAATATTTTTCCGTCGTCAGTTCCTACAAATGAGGGCTCGTCCGGGATGGAGGCATCTACGGCTGCTGTGAGATGAAAACATCTCGAGGGTTGCACGTCTCCCAAAAATGCGTTGTTTCGGCTGTGTGCCACTGTGTGGGGGAGTGTGCCCGAAAGTGTTGAGTTGTGTTGCACTGAGGACATTCGAGGGCGAATGTCAGCTCAGGATGGCCGAGTGTAGTATCGGGGCTTCCATGCCCAAATCGGAAACCGGTAAGGGAGAATAGAGAGGGAGTGGTTGGCGTAGCGCGCAAAGCCTCGGCCTGCTAAGCCGAAGGTCCCAGGTTCGATTTCCGTTTGGGTCCCTCAATATTTTTCCGTCGTCAGTTTCTGCAATTATTTCTGTTTATCAGAGTTTGAAAAATCATTTTTCTTAGATTTTCACTGGTTTACCATAAAACTGTCGATACGTTTATCCCGTGCACAGAAACGCATTCGTAAAACATTGCCACGATGAAAACATACGATCGCGTGTTGACAAGCAAATGTTGTAAATTTTAATCCCGTCCTTGTAAACTTGTGAAATGCATGCAGATAGATGCAGCGGAAAATTTGATCTTGACATAAATTCTTTTTAACACCATCGACCTTAATAAA